>NC_088235.1:116021042-116116806 GCF_036934945.1 Oncorhynchus masou masou | reverse complement strand
AAGGTCCTCCCAATCTGTGCAAGCCTAACCTTGACTGTGTGGCATTAACCTTTCACAGTTAAAAGAAGGTGTTTACAAAAAAACAGTGTGCATTGACTTCTCTCCCCATAGGAATACATTGCCTGCTCCCCTAAATACAACCTGGAGTCTTTATGGGTTATGAATGCTGTATGAACCTGTCTTCTATGACATTCCAGCAGACCACTATGAGGTCTACCTGTGTCGATTCTAAGCTTCCTGGAGCAACCGGAAGTGGTTAAATTGACCCAAAAGGTATTTGGATGTACATCACCTCGAAAGGTGCCGAGGCCTCTGCATTATTCAACCCTGTGTAGATCAGTCAATTCTCAACTTAAAGACTTAAAACTCAGGATTCCCTAGGTTTCTATGTCAGTCAAGACATGTGTGTATTTATAGCTTCCTGTGCCAACCGGAAGTGCCATAATTGGTGTCTCAGGGGCTGTTTGGAAGGGTTAAAAAAATCAGATCTGTCCAAAACTTCATATGTGTGATTAGACAACCCCCATGAACTGTAAATCAGTCATTTTTCCCAACAGATGTCAAAGAAAAGCTCTCACACACACACACAGCAAGGATGGAGTGACAAAGCGTGGTGTTTAAAGACACAGAGAGCAGGCAATGGCATAAACATAATCCCAAGGCCGTGCCGAGTCCAACGAGGTGCCCCGCTTGACCGTAGCTCGCTCGGTCTGAGCGCAGCGACCATGAGAAAAATAGGCCCACAATGATGCCTGCACCACAATGTTATTTGATTTTGGGTGACAGCGGCGGAACCGTTAGGTTTAGAAGGACAATTCAAACACAGGACTGTTCCTAAGGTCCTCCCGATCTGTGCAAGCCTAACCTTGACTGTGTGGCATTAACCTTTCACAGTTAAAAGAAGGTGTTTACAAAAAAACAGTGTGCATTGACTTCTCTCCCCATAGGAATACATTGCCTGCTCCCCTAAATACAACCTGGGGTCTTTATGGGTTATGAATGCTGTATGAACCTGTCTTCTATGACATTCCATCAGACCACTATGAGGTCTACCTGTGTCGATTCTAAGCTTCCTGGAGCAACCGGAAGTGGTTAAATTGACCCAAAAGGTATTTGGATGTACATCACCTCGAAAGGTGCCAAGGCCTCTGCATTATTCAACCCTGTGTAGATCAGTCAATTCTCAACTTAAAGACTTAAAATTCAGGATTCCCTAGGTTTCTATGTCAGTCAAGACATGTGTGTATTTATAGCTTCCTGTGCCAACCGGAAGTGCCATAATTGGTGACTCAGGGGCTGTTTGGAAGGGTTAAAAAAATCAGATCTGTCCAAAACTTCATATGTGTGATTAGACAACCCCCATGAACTGTAAATCAGTCATTTTTCCCAACAGATGTCAAAGAAAAGCTCTCACACACACACACAGCAAGGATGGAGTGACAAAGCGTGGTGTTTAAAGACACAGAGAGCAGGCAATGGCATAAACATAATCCCAAGGCCGTGCCGAGTCCAACGAGGTGCCCCTCTTGACCGTAGCTCGCTCGGTCTGAGCGCAGCGACCATGAGAAAAATAGGCCCACAATGATGCCTGCACCACAATGTCATTGGATTTTGGGTGACAGCGGCGGAACCGTTAGGTTTAGAAGGACAATTCAAACACAGGACTGTTCCTAAGGTCCTCCCGATCTGTGCAAGCCTAACCTTGACTGTGTGGCATTAACCTTTCACAGTTAAAAGAAGGTGTTTACAAAAAAACAGTGTGCATTGACTTCTCTCCCCATAGGAATACATTGCCTGCTCCCCTAAATACAACCTGGAGTCTATATGGGTTATGAATGCTGTATGAACCTGTCTTCTATGACATTCCATCAGACCACTATGAGGTCTACCTGTGTCGATTCTAAGCTTCCTGGAGCAACCGGAAGTGGTTAGATTGACCCAAAAGGTATTTGGATGTACATCACCTCGAAAGGTGACGAGGCCTCTGCATTATTCAACCCTGTGTAGATCAGTCAATTCTCAACTTAAAAACTTAAAACTCAGGATTCCCTAGGTTTCTATGTCAGTCAAGACATGTGTGTATTTATAGCTTCCTGTGCCAACCGGAAGTGCCATAATTGGTGTCTCAGGGGCTGTTTGGAAGGGTTAAAAAAATCAGATCTGTCCAAAACTTCATATGTGTGATTAGACAACCCCCATGAACTGTAAATCAGTCATTTTTCCCAACAGATGTCAAAGAAAAGCTCTCACACACACACACACAGCAAGGATGGAGTGACAAAGCGTGGTGTTTAAAGACACAGAGAGCAGGCAATGGCATAAACATAATCCCAAGGCCGTGCCGAGTCCAACGAGGTGCCCCTCTTGACCGTAGCTCGCTCGGTCTGAGCGCAGCGACCATGAGAAAAATAGGCCCACAATGATGCCTGCACCACAATGTCATTGGATTTTGGGTGACAGCGGCGGAACCGTTAGGTTTAGAAGGACAATTCAAACACAGGACTGTTCCTAAGGTCCTCCCGATCTGTGCAAGCCTAACCTTGACTGTGTGGCATTAACCTTTCACAGTTAAAAGAAGGTGTTTACAAAAAAACAGTGTGCATTGACTTCTCTCCCCATAGGAATACATTGCCTGCTCCCCTAAATACAACCTGGAGTCTATATGGGTTATGAATGCTGTATGAACCTGTCTTCTATGACATTCCATCAGACCACTATGAGGTCTACCTGTGTCGATTCTAAGCTTCCTGGAGCAACCGGAAGTGGTTAAATTGACCCAAAGGTATTTGGATGTACATCACCTCGAAAGGTGCCGAGGCCTCTGCATTATTCAACCCTGTGTAGATCAGTCAATTCTCAACTTAAAGACTTAAAACTCAGGATTCCCTAGGTTTCTATGTCAGTCAAGACATGTGTGTATTTATAGCTTCCTGTGCCAACCGGAAGTGCCATAATTGGTGTCTCAGGGGCTGTTTGGAAGGGTTAAAAAAATCAGATCTGTCCAAAACTTCATATGTGTGATTAGACAACCCCCATGAACTGTAAATCAGTCATTTTTCCCATAAAAATTCAAAGGAAAAATAAATCACACAGATACACAACTTGGATGGAGGGACGTATTGGGGTGTGTAGAGACTGACAGTGCCTCCAATAGTTAGCTTTGTTCGAGCTAAAAAAGAACCGTCAGACCTAGAGTTCCGAAACTTTAGAATCCTGTTCTAGACCTCAGGTAGATAGTGCGTGGTGAGTTACGGCGCTCTAGGAGGTTCTCGGACCGAGAAACAGCGTCGAACATTTGCAATGACTTCAATTCATTTTGACCATTACGAAAATGGCGACATTTAGAAATGTCCCAGAGACACAAGACTAGGTGCATTGTGACCGTCTCGGCCCATAGAGACAGAACCCAACATCTCGGTCCGATAGCTCATTCAAGGACCCCGTAGCAAGGCATGGAAAAAAGTGGATTTTCAGCACCAATTAGGCTTTTACTCGGACACCAAATGACCTATCGAGCCGAAACTCGGGATTCGGGGTCGCCTCACATAGGACTACACATAATGTCCGAACTGGCCCCGCAGCTAGAAAGTAACTATGTGTTTTATGGTTTTTTAATGTTTTGTACCGAAGGCCTTGTGAATTTTGGGCCAGCTCTGAAGTATGTTATACTTGGCTCCTAAATGAGTTGGGAAAAGTGGGTTTGGTGTCAGTTTGTATCAGTTTGGTGTCAGAATGATATCAAATTGACTGATGGACGGTGACTTGCAGGTGACTCTTGTCCATTAGCAATATGTTTAAGCGGTGAGGTACCATCACCAAAAGCGACATTCTGAAATCAACCCAAACGAGCGATGGAGAGGTACCAGTATCACTGCCCAGACATCCCTATGTCATCGGGCCAGTCAATTTGGCATTCCTGCATGATTTTTATGGCATGACAAATTGGTAATGGTGACTGCCCAGTTAACCATATGGCAAATGCACAGTGACTTTGAAAGAGTGAGAAAAATCACCAAATGGACATTCTGGAATCAACCCTAACGAGTGATGGAGAGGTACCAGAATCACTGCCAAGCCATCCCGAGTTCATCAGGCCAGTCAATTTGGCATTCCTGCACAAATTTTCAGTGACTTTGCAAAAGTAAGGAACATTTGCAATATGTTTTAACAGTGAGGTACCATCACCAAAAGCGACATTCTGAAATCAACCCAAACGAGCGATGGAGAGGTACCAGTATCACTGCCCAGCCATCCTGAGGTTATCGGGCCAGTCAATTTGGCATTCCTGCATGATTTTTATAGCATGACAAATTGGTAATGGTGACTGCCCAGTTAACCATATGGCAAATGCACAGTGACTTTGAAAGAGTGAGAAAAATCACCAAATGGACATTCTGGAATCAACCCTAACGAGCGATGGAGAGGTACCATAATCACTGCCCAGACATCCCGAGGTCATCGGGCCAGTCAATTTGGCATTCCTGCACAAATTTTCAGTGACTTTGCAAAAGTAAGGAACATTTGCAATATGTTTTAACAGTGAGGTACCATCACCAAAAGCGACATTCTGAAATCAACCCAAACGAGCAATGGAGAGGTACCAGTATCACTGCCCAGCCATCCTGAGGTCATCGGGCCAGTCAATTTGGCATTCCTGCATGATTTTTATGGCATGACAAATTGGTGATGGTGACTGCCCAGTTAACCATATGGCAAATGCACAGTGACTTTGAAAGAGTGAGAAAAATCACCAAATGGACATTCTGGAATCAACCCTAACGAGCGATGGAGAGGTACCATAATCACTGCCCAGACATCCCGAGGTCATCGGGCCAGTCAATTTGGCATTCCTGCACAAATTTTCAGTGACTTTGCAAAAGTAAGGAACATTTGCAATATGTTTTAACAGTGAGGTACCATCACCAAAAGCGACATTCTGAAATCAACCCAAACGAGCCATGGAGAGGTACCAGTATCACTGCCCAGCCATCCCGAGGTCATCGGGCCAGTCAATTTGGCATTCCTGCAAGAATTTTTAGTGACTTTGCAAAAGTAAGGAACATTTGCAATATGTTTAAGCGGTGAGGTACCATCACCAAAAGCGACATTCTGAAATCAACCCAAACGAGCGATGGAGAGGTACCAGAATAACTGCCCAGCCATCCCTATGTCATCGGGCCAGTCAATTTGGCATTCCTGCATGATTTTTATAGCATGACAAATTGGTGATGGTGACTGCCCAGTTAACCATATGGCAAATGCACAGTGACTTTGAAAGAGTGAGAAAAATCACCAAATGGACATTCTGGAATCAACCCTAACGAGCGATGGAGAGGTACCATAATCACTGCCCAGACATCCCGAGGTCATCGGGCCAGTCAATTTGGCATTCCTGCACAAATTTTCAGTGACTTTGCAAAAGTAAGGAACATTTGCAATATGTTTTAACAGTGAGGTACCATCACCAAAAGCGACATTCTGAAATCAACCCAAACGAGCGATGGAGAGGTACCAGTATCACTGCCCAGCCATCCCGAGGTCATCGGGCCAGTCAATTTGGCATTCCTGCAAGAATTTTTAGTGACTTTGCAAAAGTAAGGAACATTTGCAATATGTTTAAGCGTTGAGGTACCATCACCAAAAGCGACATTCTGAAATCAACCCAAACGAGCGATGGAGAGGTACCAGAATAACTGCCCAGCCATCCCTATGTCATCGGGCCAGTCAATTTGGCATTCCTGCATGATTTTTATAGCATGACAAATTGGTGATGGTGACTGCCCAGTTAACCATATGGCAAATGCACAGTGACTTTGAAAGAGTGAGAAAAATCACCAAATGGACATTCTGGAATCAACCCTAACGAGCGATGGAGAGGTACCATAATCACTGCCCAGACATCCCGAGGTCATCGGGCCAGTCAATTTGGCATTCCTGCACAAATTTTCAGTGACTTTGCAAAAGTAAGGAACATTTGCAATATGTTTTAACAGTGAGGTACCATCACCAAAAGCGACATTCTGAAATCAACCCAAACGAGCGATGGAGAGGTGCCAAAATCACTGCCAAGCCATCCCGAGTTCATCGGGCCAGTCAATTTGGCATTCCTGCACAAATTTTCAGTGACTTTGCAAAAGTAAGGAACATTTGCAATATGTTTTAACAGTGAGGTACCATCACCAAAAGCGACATTCTGAAATCAACCCAAACGAGCGATGGAGAGGTACCAAAATCACTGCCCAGCCATCCCTATGTCATCGGGCCAGTCAATTTGGCATTCCTACATGATTTTTATGGCATGACAAATTGGTGATGGTGACTGCCCAGTTAACCATATGGCAAATGCACAGTGACTTTGCAAAAGTGAGAAAACATGACCAAATGGACATTCTGAAATCAACACAAACAATGGCATGACCATAGTGTCCAGACTGTGCCGAGTCCAACGAGGTGCCCCGCTTGACCGTAGCTCGCTCGGTCTGAGTGCGGCGACCATGAGAAAAATAGGCCCACAATGATGCCTGCACCACAATGTCATTGGATTTTGGGTGACAGCGGCGGAACCGTTAGGTTTAGAAGGACAATTCAAACACAGGACTGTTCCTAAGGTCCTCCCGATCTGTGCAAGCCTAACCTTGACTGTGTGGCATTAACCTTTCACAGTTAAAAGAAGGTGTTTACAAAAAAACAGTGTGCATTGACTTCTCTCCCCATAGGAATACATTGCCTGCTCCCCTAAATACAACCTGGAGTCTATATGGGTTATGAATGCTGTATGAACCTGTCTTCTATGACATTCCATCAGACCACTATGAGGTCTACCTGTGTCGATTCTAAGCTTCCTGGAGCAACCGGAAGTGGTTAGATTGACCCAAAAGGTATTTGGATGTACATCACCTCGAAAGGTGACGAGGCCTCTGCATTATTCAACCCTGTGTAGATCAGTCAATTCTCAACTTAAAAACTTAAAACTCAGGATTCCCTAGGTTTCTATGTCAGTCAAGACATGTGTGTATTTATAGCTTCCTGTGCCAACCGGAAGTGCCATAATTGGTGTCTCAGGGGCTGTTTGGAAGGGTTAAAAAAATCAGATCTGTCCAAAACTTCATATGTGTGATTAGACAACCCCCATGAACTGTAAATCAGTCATTTTTCCCAACAGATGTCAAAGAAAAGCTCTCACACACACACACACAGCAAGGATGGAGTGACAAAGCGTGGTGTTTAAAGACACAGAGAGCAGGCAATGGCATAAACATAATCCCAAGGCCGTGCCGAGTCCAACGAGGTGCCCCTCTTGACCGTAGCTCGCTCGGTCTGAGCGCAGCGACCATGAGAAAAATAGGCCCACAATGATGCCTGCACCACAATGTCATTGGATTTTGGGTGACAGCGGCGGAACCGTTAGGTTTAGAAGGACAATTCAAACACAGGACTGTTCCTAAGGTCCTCCCGATCTGTGCAAGCCTAACCTTGACTGTGTGGCATTAACCTTTCACAGTTAAAAGAAGGTGTTTACAAAAAAACAGTGTGCATTGACTTCTCTCCCCATAGGAATACATTGCCTGCTCCCCTAAATACAACCTGGAGTCTATATGGGTTATGAATGCTGTATGAACCTGTCTTCTATGACATTCCATCAGACCACTATGAGGTCTACCTGTGTCGATTCTAAGCTTCCTGGAGCAACCGGAAGTGGTTAAATTGACCCAAAAGGTATTTGGATGTACATCACCTCGAAAGGTGCCGAGGCCTCTGCATTATTCAACCCTGTGTAGATCAGTCAATTCTCAACTTAAAGACTTAAAACTCAGGATTCCCTAGGTTTCTATGTCAGTCAAGACATGTGTGTATTTATAGCTTCCTGTGCCAACCGGAAGTGCCATAATTGGTGTCTCAGGGGCTGTTTGGAAGGGTTAAAAAAATCAGATCTGTCCAAAACTTCATATGTGTGATTAGACAACCCCCATGAACTGTAAATCAGTCATTTTTCCCATAAAAATTCAAAGGAAAAATAAATCACACAGATACACAACTTGGATGGAGGGACGTATTGGGGTGTGTAGAGACTGACAGTGCCTCCAATAGTTAGCTTTGTTCGAGCTAAAAAAGAACCGTCAGACCTAGAGTTCCGAAACTTTAGAATCCTGTTCTAGACCTCAGGTAGATAGTGCGTGGTGAGTTACGGCGCTCTAGGAGGTTCTCGGACCGAGAAACAGCGTCGAACATTTGCAATGACTTCAATTCATTTTGACCATTACGAAAATGGCGACATTTAGAAATGTCCCAGAGACACAAGACTAGGTGCATTGTGACCGTCTCGGCCCATAGAGACAGAACCCAACATCTCGGTCCGATAGCTCATTCAAGGACCCCGTAGCAAGGCATGGAAAAAAGTGGATTTTCAGCACCAATTAGGCTTTTACTCGGACACCAAATGACCTATCGAGCCGAAACTCGGGATTCGGGGTCGCCTCACATAGGACTACACATAATGTCCGAACTGGCCCCGCAGCTAGAAAGTAACTATGTGTTTTATGGTTTTTTAATGTTTTGTACCGAAGGCCTTGTGAATTTTGGGCCAGCTCTGAAGTATGTTATACTTGGCTCCTAAATGAGTTGGGAAAAGTGGGTTTGGTGTCAGTTTGTATCAGTTTGGTGTCAGAATGATATCAAATTGACTGATGGACGGTGACTTGCAGGTGACTCTTGTCCATTAGCAATATGTTTAAGCGGTGAGGTACCATCACCAAAAGCGACATTCTGAAATCAACCCAAACGAGCGATGGAGAGGTACCAGTATCACTGCCCAGACATCCCTATGTCATCGGGCCAGTCAATTTGGCATTCCTGCATGATTTTTATGGCATGACAAATTGGTAATGGTGACTGCCCAGTTAACCATATGGCAAATGCACAGTGACTTTGAAAGAGTGAGAAAAATCACCAAATGGACATTCTGGAATCAACCCTAACGAGTGATGGAGAGGTACCAGAATCACTGCCAAGCCATCCCGAGTTCATCAGGCCAGTCAATTTGGCATTCCTGCACAAATTTTCAGTGACTTTGCAAAAGTAAGGAACATTTGCAATATGTTTTAACAGTGAGGTACCATCACCAAAAGCGACATTCTGAAATCAACCCAAACGAGCGATGGAGAGGTACCAGTATCACTGCCCAGCCATCCTGAGGTTATCGGGCCAGTCAATTTGGCATTCCTGCATGATTTTTATAGCATGACAAATTGGTGATGGTGACTGCCCAGTTAACCATATGGCAAATGCACAGTGACTTTGAAAGAGTGAGAAAAATCACCAAATGGACATTCTGGAATCAACCCTAACGAGCGATGGAGAGGTACCATAATCACTGCCCAGACATCCCGAGGTCATCGGGCCAGTCAATTTGGCATTCCTGCACAAATTTTCAGTGACTTTGCAAAAGTAAGGAACATTTGCAATATGTTTTAACAGTGAGGTACCATCACCAAAAGCGACATTCTGAAATCAACCCAAACGAGCAATGGAGAGGTACCAGTATCACTGCCCAGCCATCCTGAGGTCATCGGGCCAGTCAATTTGGCATTCCTGCATGATTTTTATGGCATGACAAATTGGTGATGGTGACTGCCCAGTTAACCATATGGCAAATGCACAGTGACTTTGAAAGAGTGAGAAAAATCACCAAATGGACATTCTGGAATCAACCCTAACGAGCGATGGAGAGGTACCATAATCACTGCCCAGACATCCCGAGGTCATCGGGCCAGTCAATTTGGCATTCCTGCACAAATTTTCAGTGACTTTGCAAAAGTAAGGAACATTTGCAATATGTTTTAACAGTGAGGTACCATCACCAAAAGCGACATTCTGAAATCAACCCAAACGAGCCATGGAGAGGTACCAGTATCACTGCCCAGCCATCCCGAGGTCATCGGGCCAGTCAATTTGGCATTCCTGCAAGAATTTTTAGTGACTTTGCAAAAGTAAGGAACATTTGCAATATGTTTAAGCGGTGAGGTACCATCACCAAAAGCGACATTCTGAAATCAACCCAAACGAGCGATGGAGAGGTACCAGAATAACTGCCCAGCCATCCCTATGTCATCGGGCCAGTCAATTTGGCATTCCTGCATGATTTTTATAGCATGACAAATTGGTGATGGTGACTGCCCAGTTAACCATATGGCAAATGCACAGTGACTTTGAAAGAGTGAGAAAAATCACCAAATGGACATTCTGGAATCAACCCTAACGAGCGATGGAGAGGTACCATAATCACTGCCCAGACATCCCGAGGTCATCGGGCCAGTCAATTTGGCATTCCTGCACAAATTTTCAGTGACTTTGCAAAAGTAAGGAACATTTGCAATATGTTTTAACAGTGAGGTACCATCACCAAAAGCGACATTCTGAAATCAACCCAAACGAGCGATGGAGAGGTACCAGTATCACTGCCCAGCCATCCCGAGGTCATCGGGCCAGTCAATTTGGCATTCCTGCAAGAATTTTTAGTGACTTTGCAAAAGTAAGGAACATTTGCAATATGTTTAAGCGTTGAGGTACCATCACCAAAAGCGACATTCTGAAATCAACCCAAACGAGCGATGGAGAGGTACCAGAATAACTGCCCAGCCATCCCTATGTCATCGGGCCAGTCAATTTGGCATTCCTGCATGATTTTTATAGCATGACAAATTGGTGATGGTGACTGCCCAGTTAACCATATGGCAAATGCACAGTGACTTTGAAAGAGTGAGAAAAATCACCAAATGGACATTCTGGAATCAACCCTAACGAGCGATGGAGAGGTACCATAATCACTGCCCAGACATCCCGAGGTCATCGGGCCAGTCAATTTGGCATTCCTGCACAAATTTTCAGTGACTTTGCAAAAGTAAGGAACATTTGCAATATGTTTTAACAGTGAGGTACCATCACCAAAAGCGACATTCTGAAATCAACCCAAACGAGCGATGGAGAGGTGCCAAAATCACTGCCAAGCCATCCCGAGTTCATCGGGCCAGTCAATTTGGCATTCCTGCACAAATTTTCAGTGACTTTGCAAAAGTAAGGAACATTTGCAATATGTTTTAACAGTGAGGTACCATCACCAAAAGCGACATTCTGAAATCAACCCAAACGAGCGATGGAGAGGTACCAAAATCACTGCCCAGCCATCCCTATGTCATCGGGCCAGTCAATTTGGCATTCCTGCATGATTTTTATGGCATGACAAATTGGTGATGGTGACTGCCCAGTTAACCATATGGCAAATGCACAGTGACTTTGCAAAAGTGAGAAAACATGACCAAATGGACATTCTGAAATCAACACAAACAATGGCATGACCATAGTGTCCAGACTGTGCCGAGTCCAACGAGGTGCCCCGCTTGACCGTAGCTCGCTCGGTCTGAGCGCGGCGACCATGAGAAAAATAGGCCCAATATGAAGCCTTCACCAGTACGTCATTTGATTTTGGGTGACAGCGGCGGAACCGTTAGGTTTAGAAAGACAATTCAACCACAGGACTGTTCCTAAGGTCCTCCTGATCTGTCCAAGCCTATCCTTGACCGTGTGACATTAACCCTTCACAGTCAAAAGAAGGTGTTTACATAAAAACAGTGTTCATTGACTTCTCTCCCCATAGGAATATATTGGCTGCTCCACTAAATACAACCTGGAGTCTATATGGGTTATGAATGTTGTATGAACCTGTCTTTGGTACCAGTCCATCAGACCACTATAAGGTCTACCTGTGTCGATTCTAAGCTTCCTGGACCAACCGGAAGTGGTCCAAATCGCCCTAAAAGTGTATACCCATACACTGCCTGCAATTTGATGGACATAGTGCATTGAACCCTGTGTAAATCAGTCAGTTTTCATGGTAAAGACTTAAAACTCAGGATTATCTAATGGAATACCCCAATGAGGATGTATGTTGAGTTACAGCTTCCTGTGCCAACCGGAAGTGCCATAATTGGTGTCTCATTGGCTGTTTGGAGGGGTTAAAAATATCAGATCTTTCCAAAACTTCATATATATGATTAGGCAACCCCCATGAACTGTAAATCAGTCATTTTTCCCATAAAAATTCAAAGGAAAACTAAATCACACAGATACACAACATGGATGGAGGGACGTATCATTGGGGTGCGTAGAGACTGACAGTGCCTCCAATAGTTAGCTTTGAATGATATCAAATTGACTGATGGACGGTGACTTGCAGGTGACTCTTGTCCATTAGCAATATGTTTAAGCGGTGAGGTACCATCACCAAAAGCGACATTCTGAAATCAAGCCAAACGAGCGATGGAGAGGTTCCAGAATCACTGCCCAGCCATCCCGAGTTCATCGGGCCAGTCAATTTGGCATTCCTGCATGATTTTTATGGCATGACAAATTGGTGATGGTGAATGCCCAGTTAACCATATGGCAAATGCACAGTGACTTTGCAAAAGTGAGAAAACATAAACAAATGGACATGATGAAATCAACACCACGAGTGATTGAAAGGAACAACAATCACTGCCCGGCCATCCCGAGTTCATCAGGCCAGTCAATTTTGCATTTCTGAAGGATTTTTGAGCATGTCAAATTTCTTATGACATTTGGCCCCCACAAAACATATGCCTTATCCACAAGCAAAAAAAAAAAACATTATGATAATAAAATATGACTAAAGTATGTTGATACAGTTCTTATACTTGTGTAACTGACACAAAATTCGAAATTTTTTCGAAAAACGGTCCAGAAAGCACTTTTTTAGGGGTGTGTGAAGTTTTTTATGAAATTTAATAATTTTTGACTTTTGACTTCTGACTTCCTATGAAATCATATTGCAGATGGACAAAACACATGCAATAATGCGCAAGTAAAAAAAAAAAAAAATTATGATAATAAAATATGACTAAAGTATGTTGATACAGTTCTTATACGTGTGTAACTGACACAAAATTCGAAAAAATTTCGAAAAACGGTCCAGAAAGCACTTTTTTAGGGGTGTGTGAAGTTTTTTATGAAAGTTAATAATTTTTGACTTTTGACTTCTGACTTCCTATGAAATCATATTGCAGATGGACAAAACACATGCAATAATGCGCAAGTAAAAAAAATAAAAAAATTATGATAATAAAATATGACTAAAGTATGTTGATACAGTTCTTATACGTGTGTAACTGACACAAAATTCGAAAAAATTTCGAAAAACGGTCCAGAAAGCACTTTTTTAGGGGTGTGTGAAGTTTTTTATGAAATTTTATAATTTTTGACTTTTGACTTCTGACTTCCTATGAAATCATATTGCAAATGGACAAAACATATGCAATATGCGCAAGTAAAAAAATTAAAAAAATTATGATAATAAAATTGGACAAAAGTATTTTCATACAGTTCTTATACATGTGTAATTGTCAAAAAAAGCGAAAGAATTTCGAAAAACGGTCCAGAAAGCACTTTTTTAAGGGGTGATACGTTTTTTTCAAAAAATTCGTTTTTTCAAAATTTGGCTTTTGGATGTTGACTTGGAGTCCAATATCAATATGAAAAACCATGGTGGAGTGCAATCGCCACCTGTTGGATTTTTGAAGTGTTAAAACTGGCAATACCCATATGGCAATAGAAGTAAACTTTGCATGAATCAACGCCGCTTTGGGTGGTATTGGCCAATGTGTACATGGTTTGTCCTATGCCAATAATTTGCCATTCATTTTTGTCCACTACGGGGGTGAATTCCCTTACATGTTCTAAGATCACTACCTTCGTTCCTGTTCCTATGACAACCACCTTGCATCACTCACTTCTGTGATCACGTTTTGAAAGGATGGGCTCACATCAACACCATTATTCCAGACCCCCTGGACCCACTTCAACACCACCCCAAACAGATCCACAGACGACGCAATCTCAATTGCACTCCACACTGCCCTCACCCACCCAGATAAGAGGTATACCTATGTGAGAATGCTGTCAATTGACTACAGCTCAGCGTTCAACCCCATTGTCCCACTCCAAGCTCATAACAAAGGTAGGGACCCTGGGACTGAACCTCTCCCTCTGCAACTGGATACTGGACTTCCTGTGAGGAAACATCACCGACCCTCAAAACAGGGGTCCCCACAGTGGTGTGTGCTTAGTCCCCTCCTGTACTCCCTGTTCATTCACGACTGAGTGGGCACGCATGACTCCAACACCATCACCAAGACGACATGACAGTGGTAGGCCTGATCACCAGCGACGATGAGACAGCCTACAGCAAGGAGATCAGTGACCTGGCAGTGTAGTGCCAAGGGGCTGATCGTGGACGACAGATCTGCTGATGAGCAGAACATCCACATGGACGGGGCTGCGGTGGAGCGGGTTTTAAGTTCCTCATAGTCCATATCACTAAGAACTTAAAATGGTCCACTTAAAAAACGTCCACAGTCGTGAATAAGGGGCAACTCTCTTTCCCATCAGGAAGTTGAACGGGTTTGGTATGGGCCCTCAAATCCTCTAAAATGTTCTACAGCTGTACCATTGAGAGCATCTTGATTGGCTGCATCACTGCTTGTTAAGATAAAAGCACAGCCCTCGATCGCATGGTGCTACAGAGGGTGACGCGATCAGCACAGTACATCACTGGGGCCCAGCTTCCTGCCATCCAGGACCACTATATTAGGTGGTAGTGAGGACAGCCCAGTACATCACTGGGGCCCAGCTCCCTGCCATCCAGGACCACTATATCAGGTGGTGGTGAGGACAGCCCAGTACATCACTGGGGCCCAGCTCCCTGCCATCCAGGACCACTATATCAGGTGGTGGTGAGGACAGCCCAGTACATCACTGGGGCCCAGCTCCCTGCCATCCAGGACCACTATATCAGGCGGGGTGAAAGGAAGGTCAGGAAAATCGTTAGACTACAGCCACCAAAGCCAAGGACTGACTGTCCTCTCTGATTCCGCACGGCAAGCTGTACCGGCATATCGGCAAACTACCTGCCCCCCAGGACACCTACAGTCGTGGCCAAAAGTTTTGAGAATGACACAAATATACATTTTCACAAAGTTTGCTGCTTCAGTGTCTTTAGATATTTTCGTCAGATGTTTCTATGGAATACTGAATTATAATTGCAAGCATTTAATAGGTGTCAAAGGATTTTATTGACATTTACATGAAGTTGCAAAGAGTCAATATTTGCAGTGTTGACCCTTCTTTTTCAAGACCTCTGCAATCCGCCCTGGCATGCTGTCAAGTAACTTCTGGGCCACATCCTGACTGATGGCAGCTCATTCTTGCATAATCAATGCTTGGAGTTTGTCAAAATTTCTGGTGTTTTGTTTGTCCACCCGCCTCTTGAGGATTGACCACAAGTTCTCAATGGGATTAAGGTCTGGGGAGTTTCCTGGCCATGGGCCAAAATATCGATGTTTTGTTCCCCGAGCCACTTAGTTATCACTTTGGCCTTATGGCAAGGTGCTCCATCATGCTGGAAAAGGCATTGTTCATCACCAAACTGTTCCTGGTTGGTTGGGAGAAGTTTCTCTTGGAGGATGTGTTAGTACCATTCTTTATTCATGGCTGTGATCCATGGCAAAATTGTGAGTGAGCCCACTCCCTTGGCTGAGAAGCAACCCCACACATGAATGGTCTAAGGATGCTGTACTGTTGGCATGACACAGGACTGATGGTAGCGCTCACCTTGTCTTCTCCGGACAAGCTTTTTACCGCATGCCCCAAACAAATCAGAAAGGGGATTTATCAGAGAAAATTACTTTAGCCCAGTCCTCAGCAGTCCAATCCCTGTACCTTTTGCAGAATATCAGTCTGTCACTGATGTTTTTCCTGCTGAGAAGTGGCTTCTTTGTTGCCATCTTGACACCAGAACATCCTCCAAAAGTCTTCACCTCACTGTGTGTGCAGATGCCTTCACACCTGCCTGCTGCCATTCCTGAGCAAGCTCTGTACTGGTGCTGCCCCGATCCTGCAGCTGAATCAACTTTAGAAGACGGTCCTGGCGCTCGCTTGACTTTCTTGGGCGCCCTGAAGCCTTCTTCACAACAATTGAACCGATCTACTTGAAGTTCTTGATGATCCGATAAATGGTTGATTTAAGTGCAATCTTACTGGCAGCAATATCCTTGCCTGTGAAGCCCTTTTTATGCAAAGCAATGATGACGGCACGTGTTTCCTTGCAGGTAACCATGGTTGACAGAGGAAGAACAATGATTCCAAGCACCACGCTTCTTTTGAAGCTTCCAGTCTGTTATTCAAACTCAATCAGCATGACAGAGGGATCTCCAGCCTTGTCCTCGTCAACACTAATACCTGTGTTAACAAGAGAATCACTGACATGTCAGCTGGTCCTTTTGTAGCAGGGCTGAAATGCAGTGGAAATGTTTTTGGGAGATTCAGTTCATTTGCATGGCAAATAGGGACTTTGCAATTAATTGAAATTCATCTGATCACGCTTCATAACATTCTGGAGTATATGCAAATTGCCATCATACAAACTGAGGCAGCAGACTTTGTGAAAATTTATATTTGTGTCATTCTCAAAACTTTTGGCCACGACTGTACAGCACCCAATGTCACAAGAAGGCCAAAAAGATCATCAAGGACAAGAACCACCCGAGCCACTGCCTGTTCATCCTGCTATCATCCAGAAGGCGAGGTCAGTACAGGTGCACCAAAGCTGGAACAGAGAGACTGAAAATCAGCTTCTATCTCAAGGCCATCAGACTGTTAAATAGCCATCACTAGCAAGTTAGTGTCAATCGCTGAAAGTTAGAGGCTGCTGCCTACATACATATATTTGAAATTCACTTTAATAATGTTTACATAACTCATCTCATATGCATATACTGTATTCTATTATATTCTACTGTATCGAGGTCTATGCCATCCTGACATAGCTCGTCCATATATTTCAAATCAAATCAAATTTTATTTGTCACATACACATGGTTAGCAGATGTTAATGCGAGTGTAGCGAAATGCTTGTGCTTCTAGTTCCGACAATGCAGTAATAACCAACAAGTAATCTAACTAACAATTCCTAAACTACTGTCTTATACACAGTGTAAGGGGATAAAGAATATGTACATAAGGATATATGAATGAGTGATGGTACAGAGCAGCATAGGCAAGATACAGTAGATGGTATCGAGTACAGTATATACATGTGAGATGAGTATGTAAACAAAGTGGCATAGTTAAATTGGCTAGTGATACATGTATTACATAAGGATGCAGTCGATGATATAGATATTTATGATATTGATATTTATGGGCGGCAGGGTAGCCTAGTGGTTAGACTAGTAACCGAAAGGACTAGTAACCGAAAGGTTGCAAGTTCAAACCCCTGAGCTGACAAGGTACAAATCTGTCGTTCTGTCCTTGAACAGGCAGTTAACCCACTGTTCCTCGGCCGTCATTGAAAATAAGAATTTGTTCTTAACTGACTTGCCTGGTTAAATAAAGGTAAAATAAATAAATATATTCCTTCACTTAGATCTGTGTGTATTGTTGTGAAAGTGTTAGATATTACTGCACTGTTGGAGCTAGAAACACAAGCAGTTACACCTGCATTAACATCTGCTAAATACGTAAATGTGATTACGATTTGATTTGATAAAAAGTCTCACTACTGGATAAGAGCGTCTGTAAACATATAACTGTGTAAAAAGAAAATGTAGGTAATTGTCATATCGTTCACCTGAAATGCATTACATTTACAAGGCTAAGAAAGATTGATCTCTAGGGTTTTTACTGGATCAAAATGAGGCTGAGGCAGTGGGTGTGACGGGGGCGTGGCAGTGGGCGTGGCAGAGGCACGGTCAATGGCATGGTCGCCGACGAACATCTTCGAAGCCCTCCAAAATGTTGTCTATGCGGCCAAGAGTTGTTTTAAAGCTCATATCCTGAATTTCTACAAAATGTGTGGAGGGAACATTTTACGGTTTTAAAACTAGTTGTCATTGACAACGTTGTCATTATGCTGTGTGCTTATCTTATCTAAGTGATGGATGCCCCATGACACAACAAAAACACTCCTGAATGCATCATTTTTTACAATTTAGATTCTCCCTGAATAGTTTAGTTATTTATTAATCTCAAAGATGAACTTATTAAAAAAGAGGTCTATGATATGTTCTATATACTTTATATCTGTTTTTTAGATGTTTACACTAAATTTGTTTAGCTGTTTGGAAACAGATGCAGCCCAAAAAACAGTTAGGTGACACACCCAATACATTTCTATGCAGCAAAAACCTGAGCATACCCCACAAATCTTCTCCCTTCTCATCTCCTCATCTCCTCCTGTCCCTCCTCATCTCTTCCTGTCCCTCCTCCTGTCCCTCCTCCTGTCCCTCCTCCTGTCCCTCCTCCTGTCCCTCCTCATCTCCCTCCTCATCTCCTCCTGTCCCTCCTCATTTCTTCCTGTCCCTCCTCCTGTCCCTCCTCCTGTCCCTCCTCCTGTCCCTCCTCCTGTCCCTCCTCCTGTCCCTCCTCATCTCCCTCCTCATCTCCTCCTGTCCCTCCTCATTTCTTCCTGTCCCTCCTCCTGTCCCTCCTCCTGTCCCTCCTCCTGTCCCTCCTCCTGTCCCTCCTCCTGTCCCTCCTCATCTCCTCCTGTCCCTCCTCATTTCTTCCTGTCCCTCCTCCTGTCCCTCCTCCTGTCCCTCCTCCTGTCCCTCCTCCTGTCCCTCCTCCTGTCCCTCCTCATCTCCCTCCTCATCTCCTCCTGTCCCTCCTCATTTCTTCCTGTCCCTCCTCCTGTCCCTCCTCCTGTCCCTCCTCCTGTCCCTCCTCCTGTCCCTCCTCCTGTCCCTCCTCATCTCCCTCCTCATCTCCTCCTGTCCCTCCTCATTTCTTCCTGTCCCTCCTCCTGTCCCTCCTCCTGTCCCTCCTCCTGTCCCTCCTCCTGTCCCTCCTCATCTCCCTCCTCATCTCCTCCTGTCCCTCCTCATTTCTTCCTGTCCCTCCTCCTGTCCCTCCTCCTGTCCCTCCTCCTGTCCCTCCTCCTGTCCCTCCTCATCTCCCTCCTCATCTCCTCCTGTCCCTCCTCATTTCTTCCTGTCCCTCCTCCTGTCCCTCCTCCTGTCCCTCCTCCTGTCCCTCCTCCTGTCCCTCCTCATCTCCTCCTGTCCCTCCTCATTTCTTCCTGTCCCTCCTCCTGTCCCTCCTCCTGTCCCTCCTCCTGTCCCTCCTCCTGTCCCTCCTCATCTCCCTCCTCATCTCCTCCTGTCCCTCCTCATTTCTTCCTGTCCCTCCTCCTGTCCCTCCTCCTGTCCCTCCTCCTGTCCCTCCTCCTGTCCCTCCTCATCTCCCTCCTCATCTCCTCCTGTCCCTCCTCATTTCTTCCTGTCCCTCCTCCTGTCCCTCCTCCTGTCCCTCCTCCTGTCCCTCCTCCTGTCCCTCCTCATCTCCCTCCTCATCTCCTCCTGTCCCTCCTCATTTCTTCCTGTCCCTCCTCCTGTCCCTCCTCCTGTCCCTCCTCCTGTCCCTCCTCCTGTCCCTCCTCATCTCCTCCTGTCCCTCCTCATTTCTTCCTGTCCCTCCTCCTGTCCCTCCTCCTGTCCCTCCTCCTGTCCCTCCTCCTGTCCCTCCTCCTGTCCCTCCTCATCTCCCTCCTCATCTCCTCCTGTCCCTCCTCATCTCTTCCTGTCCCTCCTCCTGTCCCTCCTCCTGTCCCTCATCTCTTCCTGTCCCTCCTCCTGTCCCTCCTCATCTCCTCCTCATCTCCTCCTGTCCCTCCTCATCTCCTCCTCCCCCTCCTCTCCCTCCTCATCATCTCCCTCCTCATCTCCTCCTGCTCTCCCTCCTCATCTCCTCCTGTCCCTCCTACTCTTCCTCCTCTTCCTCCTCTTCCCCTTCCTCATCTCCTCCTGTCTCTCCTCATCTCCTCCCCCTCCTCCCCTCCTCCTCTCCCTCCTCCTAGTAGCCTCGAGGTTACAGGTTGCTGGCTCGTAGCCTCGTGGTTACAGGCTCGTAGCCTCGTGGTTACAGGTTCGTAGCCTCGAGATTACAGGTTCGTAGCCTCGAGGTTACAGGTTCGTAGCCTCGAGGTGACAGGTTGCTGGTTCGTAGATTCGAGGTTACAGGTTACAGGTTCGTAGCCTCGAGGTTACATTTGGTGGTTCATATCCCAGAGACGCCAACGTGAAAAATCAATTAACCTGAATTACTCCAGAGCACCAGCAGTAACAGCCAGTAAAGAGGACAAGACCACCAGTAACAGCCAGTAAAGATGACAAGACCACCAGTAACAGCCAGTAAAGGACAAGACCACCACCAGCCAGTAAAGAGGACAAGACCACCACCAGCCAGTAAAGAGGACAAGAACCACCACCAACCAGTAAAGAGGAGAAGACCACCAACCAGTAAACAGGGGAAGACCACCACCAGCCAGTAAAGAGGAGAAGACCACCAGCCAGTAAAGAGGAGAAGACCACCACCAACCAGTAAAGAGGAGAAGACCAACACCAACCAGTAAAGAGGAGAATTCCACCACCAGCCAGTAAAGAGGAGAAGACCACCACCAGCCAGTAAAGAGGAGAAGACCACCACCAGCCAGTAAAGAGGACAAGACCACCACCAGCCAGTAAAGAGGACAAGACCACCACCAGCCAGTAAAGAGGACAAGACCACCACCAGCCAGTAAAGAGGACAAGACCACCACCAGCCAGTAAACAGGAGAAGACCACCACCAGCCAGTAAACAGGAGAAGCCCACCACCAGCCAGTAAACAGGAGAAGCCCACAACCAACCAGTAAAGAGGAGAAGACCACCACCAACCAGTAAAGAGGCGAAGACCACCACCAACCAGTAAAGAGGAGAAGACCACCACCAACCAGTAAAGAGGAGAAGACCACCACCAACCAGTAAAGAGGAGAAGACCACCACCAGCCAGTAAACAGGGGAAGACCACCAATCAGTAACAGTGAGTAAACAGGAGAAGACCACCACCAACCCGTAAACAGGGGAAGACCACCACCAACCAGTAAAGAGGAGAAGACCACCACCAACCAGTAAAGAGGAGAAGACCACCACCAACCAGTAAAGAGGACAAGACCACCACCAACCAGTAAAGAGGAGAAGACCACCACCAACCAGTAAAGAGGAGAAGACCACCACCAGCCTGTAAACAGGGGATGACCAACAATCAGTAACAGTGAGTAAACAGGAGAAGACCACCACCAACCCGTAAAGAGGAGAAGATCACCACCAACCAGTAAAGAGGAGAAGACCACCAACCAGTAAAGAGGAGAAGACCACCACCAACCAGTAAAGAGGAGAAGACCACCACCAGCCAGTAAAGAGGAGAAGACCACCACCAGCCAGTAAAGAGGAGAAGACCACCACCAGCCAGTAAAGAGGACAAGACCACCACCAGCCAGTAAAGAGGACAAGACCACCACCAGCCAGTAAAGAGGACAAGACCACCACCAGCCAGTAAAGAGGACAAGACCACCACCAGCCAGTAAAGAGGACAAGACCACCACCAGCCAGTAAACAGGAGAAGCCCACCACCAGCCAGTAAACAGGAGAAGCCCACCACCAGCCAGTAAACAGGGGAAGCCCACAACCAGCCAGTAAAGAGGATAAGACCACCACCAGCCAGTAAAGAGGATAAGACCACCACCAACCAGTAAAGAGGAGAAGACCACCACCAACCAGTAAAGAGGCGAAGACCACTACCAAACAGTAAAGAGGAGAAGACCACCACCAACCAGTAAAGAGGAGAAGACCACCACCAACCAGTAAAGAGGAGAAGACCACCACCAGCCAGTAAACAGGGGAAGACCACCAATCAGTAACAGTGAGTAAACAGGAGAAGACCACCACCAACCCGTAAACAGGGGAAGACCACCACCAACCAGTAAAGAGGAGAAGACCACCACCAACCAGTAAAGAGGAGAAGACCACCACCAACCAGTAAAGAGGACAAGACCACCACCAACCAGTAAAGAGGAGAAGACCACCACCAACCAGTAAAGAGGAGAAGACCACCACCAACCAGTAAAGAGGAGAAGACCACCACCAGCCAGTAAAGAGGAGAAGACCACCACCAGCCAGTAAACAGGGGATGACCACCAATCAGTAACAGTGAGTAAACAGGAGAAGACCACCACCAACCCGTAAAGAGGAGAAGATCACCACCAACCAGTAAAGAGGAGAAGACCACCAACCAGTAAAGAGGAGAAGACCACCAATCAGTAACAGTGAGTAAACAGGAGAAGACCACCACCAACCCGTAAACAGGGGAAGACCACCAACCAGTAAAGAGGAGAACACCACCAATCAGTAACAGTGAGTAAACAGGAGAAGACCACCACCAACCAGTAAAGAGGAGAAGACCACCACCAGCCAGTAAAGAGGAGAAGACCACCACCAACCAGTAAAGAGGAGAAGACCACCAATCAGTAACAGTGAGTAAAGAGGAGAAGACCACCAATCAGTAACAGTGAGTAAAGAGGAGAAGACCACCACCAGCCAGTAAAGAGGATAAGACCACCACCAACCAGTAAAGAGGAGAAGACCACCACCAGCCAGTAAAGAGGAGAAGACCACCACCAGCCAGTAAAGAGGAGAAGACCACCACCAGCCAGTAAAGAGGAGAAGACCACCACCAGCCAGTAAAGAGGAGAAGACCACCACCAGCCAGTAAAGAGTAGAAGACCACCACCAGCCAGTAAAGAGTAGAAGACCACCAACCAGTAAACAGGAGAAGACCACCACCAACCAGTAAACAGGGGAAGACCACCACCAGCCAGTAAAGAGGAGAAGACCACCACCAGCCAGTAAAGAGGAGAAGACCACCACCAGCCAGTAAAGAGGAGAAGACCACCACCAACCAGTAAACAGGGGAAGACCACCACCAACCAGTAAACAGGAGAAGACAACCACCAACCAGTAAAGAGGAGAAGACCACCACCAACCAGTAAAGCGGAGAAGACCACCACCAGCCAGTAAAGAGGAGAAGACCACCACCAACCAGTAAACAGGGAAGACCACCACCAACCAGTAAAGAGGAGAAGACCACCACCAGCCAGTAAAGAGGAGAAGACCACCACCAGCCAGTAAAGAGGAGAAGACCACCACCAACCAGTAAACAGGGGAAGACCACCACCAGCCAGTAAACAGGGGAAGACCACCACCAGCCAGTAAAGAGGAGAAGACCACCACCAGCCAGTAAAGAGGAGAAGACCACCACCAGCCAGTAAAGAGGAGAAGACCACCACCAACCAGTAAAGAGGAGAAGACCACCACCAGCCAGTAAAGAGGAGAAGACCACCACCAACCAGTAAAGAGGAGAAGACCACCAATCAGTAACAGTGAGTAAACAGGAGAAGACCACCACCAACCCGTAAACAGGGGAAGACCACCAACCAGTAAACAGGGGAAGACCGCCACCAACCAGTAAAGAGGAGAAGACCACCACCAACCAGTAAAGAGGAGAAGACCACCAATCAGTAACAGTGAGTAAACAGGAGAAGACCACCACCAACCAGTAAAGAGGAGAAGACCACCACCAACCAGTAAAGAGGACAAGACTACCACCAGCCAGTAAAGAGGAGAAGACCACCACCAGCCAGTAAAGAGGAGAAGACCACCACCAACCAGTAAAGAGGAGAAGACCACCACCAGCCAGTAAAGAGGAGAAGACCACCACCAACCAGTAAAGAGGAGAAGACCACCACCAGCCAGTAAACAGGGGAAGACCACCAATCAGTAACACTGAGTAAACAGGAGAAGACCACCACCAACCCGTAAACAGGAGAAGACCACCACCAACCAGTAAACAGGAGACCACCAATCAGTAACAGTGAGTAAACAGGGGAAGACATACCTCAGTAAGTCACAGTGCTACTTTCCTCTGTCAGCTCTAATAGACTACAGCTTCATATAGTGGAATCTGCCCTACCATCAAGGTTACTGTGTTCCTGACACCTCTAATGCACTACAGCTTCGTAGAGGAAACTGTGCCCTACCACCAAGGTTACAGTGCTTACTAAGAGCGGTAGTGCTGAGTATGAATGTTTCCCGCTGTTGTTGACTGTGATAAGGTGAAATAGAAGTTGTATTAGTTAGTGTATGAAGCTGACCAATGCTATCTTATTTTTGTTATATTGTAGATAAAGAAAAGACCGTTTTTTTGCTGCTTTAATAATAGTGCTTTTGTGGTTGGGGGCTTGTTACACACATGTATTCATCATTCCCAGTGTGGAATGGAAATGTGTTTTTGGTATATCCCACATCCCTTGGAGCAATTCAGGTTAAGTGATTTTTCACGTTGTCAGCTCCGGGATTCGAACCAGCAACCTCGAGGCTACTTGCTGCCCCATATTGTGTCTGTGTCCTTTATAGAGGTCGTGTTAACCTAGATTGCAGGATGAAGACTAACATATTTCCTCAGATGGATCAGTTCCCAGCTAGCTCTGTCTCTAGATATTCACCACCAGGAGAGGAGAGCTACTAGTACCGCTAACTGAGAAGAGGGGAGAGGAGGATTTGAGAGCTACTAGTACCTCTCACTGAGAGCAGAGCTACTAGTACTTCTCACTGAGAGAGGAGAGCTACTAGTACCTCTCACTGAGAGTGGAGAGCTACTAGTACCGCTAACTGAGAAGAGAGGAGAGGAGGATTTGAGAGCTACTAGTACCTCTCACTGAGAGCAGAGCTACTAGTACCTCTAACTGAGAAGAGGGGAGAGGAGGATTTGAGAGCTACTAGTACCTCTCACTGAGAGCAGAGCTACTAGTACCTCTCACTGAGAGAGGAGAGCTACTAGTACCTCTCACTGAGAGCAGAGCTACTAGTACCTCTCACTGAGAGGAGGAGAGAACTACTAGTACCTCTCACTGAGAGGAGGAGAGAACTACTAGTACCTCTCACTGAGAGGAGAACTACTAGTACCTCTCACTGAGAGGAGAGGAGAGCTACTAGTACCTCTCACTGAGAGGAGAGCTACTAGTACCTCTCACTGAGAGGAGAGGAGAGCTACTAGTACCTCTCACTGAGAGGAGAGGAGAGCTACTAGTACCTCTCACTGAGAGGAGAGGAGAGCTACTAGTACCTCTCACTGAATGGAGAGGAGAACTACTAGTACCTCTGAGTGTGTTTCCCTCCCTGCTTTCATCCTCACCCTTCCTCTCCCACCTTCTCGCTCACCTCCCCCTTCCTCATTCTCTTTCTCTCTCTCTCTCCTTACTCCTCCACTCTCTACCTCCCCTAACTTATTTCTCCCCTCTGCCTCCCCTCCTCCCTCTACCTCATTAATCTCAGGTGATGGGGCTAATGATGTCAGCACGATTCAGGTGGCTGATGTGGGCGTCGGCATCTCAGGACAGGAGGGCATGCAGGTAAAGAGAAACATGGACAGAGCGAAGCGGAAGAAGAGGAGAGAGGGAAAGACTGATGAACAGACAGATGGGGACAGCAGGAGGACAGGATGAGGGGGAGAGGGGATGGATTAGGGGATGCTGAGATGAAGAAATTGGACTGAGGAGAGGGGATCCACAGAGGGGGAGACTGATGAACAGAGAGACAGGGAGAGCAGGATGAGAGGAAGGAATGGTTTAGAGGCAACAATAAAAGATAAATGAGTGAATGGATGAGGTGGAGTACAGGAGAGAGATGGAACATGAGGAAGAGGATAGAGAATAGAAGGGTATAGATAGATGAGGATTGAGAATAGAAGGGTATAGATAGATGAGGATTGAGAATAGAAGGGTATAGATAGATGAGGATTGAGAATAGAAGGGTATAGATAGATGAGAATTGAGAATAGAAGGGTATAGATAGACGAGGATTAAGAATAGAAGGGTATAGATAGATAAAAATTGAGAATAGAAGGGTATAGATAGATGAGGATAGAAGGGTATAGATAGATGAGGATTAAGAATAGAAGGGTATAGATAGATGAGGATTGAGAATAGAAGGGTATAGATAGATGAGGATAGAAGGGTATAGATAGATGAGGATTAAGAATAGAAGGGTATAGATAGATGAGGATTAAGAATAGAAGGTAAAGGGTATAGATAGATGAGGATTAAAGGATAGAAGGTAACAGAGAAAGGAAGTGGTTTTTAAAAAGGAGGCTTTGGTGCTTTATAGGTAATTGATTGTGTGCTCCCACTCTCTCTCCTCCAAGACATCCTGAATCATCACACGTCAACTTTTACTCCAGGTTGTAGTGGCTACTGGTCTCTGAACCATGGCTGTAGTTTGTGTGTGTGTTCCACTGAACGGTTTTACAGTAATATATCTGTGCCAGCCTCTAGAGAATTCACTCAAACTTCACCCTGAAAATCTGAGTTTATTGGTCGCGTACACAGATTTGCAGATGTTGCCGCAGGTGCAGCAATATGCTTATGTCTCTAGCTCCAACAGTAATACTTAGCAATATGCTTGTGTTTCTAGCTCCAACAGTACAGTAATACCTAGCAATATGCTTATGTTTCTAGCTCCAACAGTAATACCTAGCAATATGCTTGTGTTTCTAGCTCCAACAGTAATACCTAGCAATATGCTTGTGTTTCTAGCTCCAACAGTGATACCTAGCAATATGCTTATGTTTCTAGCTCCAACAGTAATACCTAGCAATATGCTTATGTTTCTAGCTCCAACAGTAATACCTAGCAATATGCTTATGTTTCTAGCTCCAACAGTAATACCTAGCAATATGCTTGTGTTTCTAGCTCCAACAGTGATACCTAGCAATATGCTTATGTTTCTAGCTCCAACAGTAATACCTAGCAATATGCTTGTGTTTCTAGCTCCAACAGTAATACCTAGCAATAGGCTTGTGTTTTTAGCTCCAACAGTAATACCTAGCAATATGCTTGTGTTTCTAGCGCCAACAGTAATACCTAACAATATGCTTGTGTTTCTAGCTCCAACAGTAATACCTAGCAATATGCTTGTGTTTTTAGCTCCAACAGTACAGTAATACCTAGCAATATGCTTGTTTCTAGCTCCAACAGTAATACCTAGCAATATGCTTGTGTTTCTAGCTCCAACAGTAATACCTAGCAATATGCTTGTGTTTCTAGCTCCAACAGTAATACCTAGCAATATGCTTGTGTTTCTAGCTCCAACAGTAATACCTAGCAATATGCTTGTGTTTCTAGCTCCAACAGTAATACCTAGCAATATGCTTATGTTTCTAGATCCAACAGTACAGTAATACCTAGCAATATGCTTATGTTTCTAGCTCCAACAGTAATACCAAGCAATATGCTTGTGTTTCTAGCTCCAACAGTAATACCTAGCAATATGCTTATGTTTCTAGATCCAACAGTACAGTAATACCTAGCAATATGCTTATGTTTCTAGCTCCAACAGTAATACCAAGCAATATGCTTGTGTTTCTAGCTCCAACAGTAATACCTAGCAATATGCTTATGTTTCTAGATCCAACAGTACAGTAATACCTAGCAATATGCTTGTGTTTCTAGATCCAACAGTACAGTAATACCTAGCAATATACTTGTGTTTCTAGCTCCAACAGTACAGTAATACCTAGCAATATGCTTGTGTTTCTAGCTCCAACAGTAATACCTAGCAATATGCTTGTGTTTCTAGCTCCAACAGTAATACCTAGCAATATGCTTGTGTTTCTAGATCCAACAGAACAGTAATACCTAGCAATATGCTTGTGTTTCTAGCTCCAACAGTAATACCTAGCAATATGCTTGTGTTTCTAGCTACAACAGTAATACCAAGCAATATGCTTGTGTTTCTAGATCCAACAGTACAGTAATACCTAGCAATATGCTTGTGTTTCTAGCTCCAACAGTACAGTAATACCAAGCAATATGCTTGTGTTTCTAGCTCCAACAGTACAGTAATACCTAGCAATATGCTTGTGTTTCTAGATCCAACAGTACAGTAATACCTAGCAATATGCTTGTGTTTCTAGATCCAACAGTACAGTAATACCTAGCAATATGCTTGTGTTTCTAGATCCAACAGTACAGTAATACCTAGCAATATGCTTGTGTTTCTAGCTCCAACAGTAATACCTAGCAATATGCTTGTGTTTCTAGCTCCAACAGTAATACCTAGCAATATGCTTGTGTTTCTAGATCCAACAGAACAGTAATACCTAGCAATATGCTTGTGTTTCTAGCTCCAACAGTAATACCTAGCAATATGCTTATGTTTCTAGATCCAACAGTACAGTAATACCTAGCAATATGCTTATGTTTCTAGCTCCAACAGTAATACCAAGCAATATGCTTGTGTTTCTAGCTCCAACAGTAATACCTAGCAATATGCTTATGTTTCTAGATCCAACAGTACAGTAATACCTAGCAATATGCTTGTGTTTCTAGATCCAACAGTACAGTAATACCTAGCAATATACTTGTGTTTCTAGCTCCAACAGTACAGTAATACCTAGCAATATGCTTGTGTTTCTAGCTCCAACAGTAATACCTAGCAATATGCTTGTGTTTCTAGCTCCAACAGTAATACCTAGCAATATGCTTGTGTTTCTAGATCCAACAGAACAGTAATACCTAGCAATATGCTTGTGTTTCTAGCTCCAACAGTAATACCTAGCAATATGCTTGTGTTTCTAGCTCCAACAGTAATACCTAGCAATATGCTTATGTTTCTAGATCCAACAGTACAGTAATACCTAGCAATATGCTTGTGTTTCTAGATCCAACAGTACAGTAATACCTAGCAATATACTTGTGTTTCTAGCTCCAACAGTACAGTAATACCTAGCAATATGCTTGTGTTTCTAGCTCCAACAGTAATACCTAGCAATATGCTTGTGTTTCTAGCTCCAACAGTAATACCTAGCAATATGCTTGTGTTTCTAGATCCAACAGAACAGTAATACCTAGCAATATGCTTGTGTTTCTAGCTCCAACAGTAATACCTAGCAATATGCTTGTGTTTCTAGCTACAACAGTAATACCAAGCAATATGCTTGTGTTTCTAGATCCAACACTACAGTAATACCTAACAATATGCTTGTGTCTCTAGCTCCAACAGTAATACCTAGCAATATGCTTGTGTTTCTAGATCCAACAGTACAGTAATACCTAGCAATATGCTTGTGTTTCTAGCTCCAACAGTACAGTAATACCAAGCAATATGCTTGTGTTTCTAGCTCCAACAGTACAGTAATACCTAGCAATATGCTTGTGTTTCTAGATCCAACAGTACAGTAATACCTAGCAATATGCTTGTGTTTCTAGATCCAACAGTACAGTAATACCTAGCAATATGCTTGTGTTTCTAGATCCAACAGTACAGTAATACCTAGCAATATGCTTGTGTTTCTAGATCCAACAGTAATACCTAGCAATATGCTTGTGTTTCAAGATCCAACAGTAATACCTAGCAATATGCTTATGTTTCTAGCTCCAACAGTAATACCTAGCAATATGCTTATGTTTCTAGCTCCAACAGTAATACCTAGCAATATGCTTATGTTTCTAGCTCCAACAGTAATACCTAGCAATATGCTTGTGTTTCTCGCTCCAACAGTAATACCTAGCAATACGCTTGTGTTTCTAGCTCCAATATGCTTGTGTTTCTAGCTCCAACAGTAATACCTAGCAATATGCTTATTATTCTAGCTCCAACAGTAATACCTAGCAATATGCTTGTGTTTCTCGCTCCAACAGTAATTCCTAGCAATACACTTGTGTTTCTAGCTCCAATATGCTTGTTTTTCTAGCTCCAACAGTAATACCTAGCAATATGCTTATGTGTTCAACCTTCCCAAGTTCTCTCACGTCACCCCGCTCCTCCGCTCTCTCCACTGGCTTCCAGTTGAAGCTCGCATCCGCTACAAGACCATGGTGCTTGCCTAAGGAGCTGTGAGGGGAACGTCAACAGTGAAGAGGCGACTCCGGGATGCTGGCCTTCTAGGCAGCGTTGTAAAGAAAAAGCCATATCTCAGACTGGCCAATAAAAAGAAAAGATTAAGATGGGCACAATAACACAGACACTGGACAGAGGAAGGCAAGCATCCTGGAGTCGCCTCTTCAGTGTTGACGTTGAGACTGATGTTTTGTGAGGCATCTGTTTCTCAAACTAGACACTCTAATGTACTTGTCCTCTGGCTCAGTTGTGCACCGGGGCCTCCCACTCCTCTTTCTATTCTGGTGTTCTAGAACAAATGACATGTACGTGAGAAATGGAGGGGTGCAGCCTAAACTGTTCGGACACGACTTACAGATGTTACCAGATCGACTTCAGACGAGTTGCGAGACGCTTGTTTGAGAGGCGTAAAGAATAACGGAGAACACCGTTCGTATTGGTGAGAGTCACACCTTTCCATAGATTAGTCATAATAGTTGGCCAAACTGTTCGGACGCGACCGAGGTTTTCACGATAAGACCGATTTTCGTGATGTCTTGTGGTCTGCCACCTTTTCACCGTGGATGTAGTCGCTTGAGACGGAGCAACAAACAGATTTTGATCCACTGGGGCACAACATCCAACTCTAGGGTGTTAAAAATATATTTTTCACATCAACACAAAATAACAATAATAACAATACAATAAATAATGACAAAGGGATAACATGTTTATATCAATTCATGCAGGATCACGCCAAGGTTCTTAGCGCTCTGGGAGGAGGACACAATGGAGTTGTCAACCGTGATGGCGAGATCATGGAACGGGCAGTCCTTCCCCGGGAGGAAGAGCAGCTCCGTCTTGCCGAGGTTCAGCTTGAGGTGGTGATCCGTCATCCACACTGATATGTCTGCCAGACATGCAGAGATGCGATTCGCCACCTGGTCATCAGAAGGGGGAAAGGAGAAGATTAATTGTGTGTCGTCTGCATAGCAATGATAGGAGAGACCATGTGAGGTTATGACAGAGCCAAGTGACTTGGTGTATAGCGAGAATAGGAGAGGGCCTAGAACAGAGCCCTGGGGGACACCAGTGGTGAGAGCGCGTGGCGAGGAGACAGATTCTCGCCACGCCACCTGGTAGGAGCGACCTGTCAGGTAGGACGCAATCCAAGCGCGGGCCGCGCCGGAGATGCCCAACTCGGAGAGGGTGGAGAGGAGGATCTGATGGTTCCCAGTATCGAAGGCAGCCGATAGGTCTAGAAGGATGAGAGCAGAGGAGAGAGAGTTAGCTTTAGCAGTGCGGAGCGCCTCCGTGATACAGAGAAGAGCAGTCTCAGTTGAATGACTAGTCTTGAAACCTGACTGATTTGGATCAAGAAGGTCATTCTGAGAGAGATAGCGGGAGAGCTGGCCAAGGACGGCACGTTCAAGAGTTTTGGAGAGAAAAGAAAGAAGGGATACTGGTCTGTAGTTGTTGACATCGGAGGGATCGAGTGTAGGTTTTTTCAGAAGGGGTGCAACTCTCGCTCTCTTGAAGACGGAAGGGACGTAGCCAGCGGTCAGGGATGAGTTGATGAGCGAGGTGAGGTAAGGGAGAAGGTCTCCGGAAATGGTCTGGAGAAGAGAGGAGGGGATAGGGTCAAGCGGGCAGGTTGTTGGGCGGCCGGCCGTCACAAGAAGCGAGATTTCATCTGGAGAGAGAGGGGAGAAAGAGGTCAGAGCACAGGGTAGGGCAGTGTGAGCAGAACCAGCGGTGTCGTTTGACTTAGCAAACGAGGATCGGATGTCGTCGACCTTCTTTTCAAAATGGTTGACGAAGTCATCTGCAGAGAGGGAGGAGGGGGGGGAGGGGGAGGAGGATTCAGGAGGGAGGAGAAGGTGGCAAAGAGCTTCCTAGGGTTAGAGGCAGATGCTTGGAATTTAGAGTGGTAGAAAGTGGCTTTAGCAGCAGAGACAGAGGAGGAAAATGTAGAGAGAGGAGGGAGTGAAAGGATGCCAGGTCCGCAGGGAGGCGAGTTTTCCTCCATTTCCGCTCGGCTGCCCGGAGCCCTGTTCTGTGAGCTCGCAATGAGTCGTCGAGCCACGGAGCGGGAGGGGAGGACCGAGCCGGCCTGGAGGATAGGGGACATAGAGAGTCAAAGGATGCAGAAAGGGAAGAGAGGAGGGTTGAGGAGGCAGAATCAGGAGATAGGTTGGAGAAGGTTTGAGCAGAGGGAAGAGATGATAGGATGGAAGAGGAGAGAGTAGCGGGGGAGAGAGAGCGAAGGTTGGGACGGCGCGATACCATCCGAGTAGGGGCAGTGTGGGAAGTGTTGGATGAGAGCGAGAGGGAAAAGGATACAAGGTAGTGGTCGGAGACTTGGAGGGGAGTTGCAATGAGGTTAGTGGAAGAACAGCATCTAGTAAAGATGAGTTTGAGCGTATTGCCTGCCTTGTGAGTAGGGGGGGAAGGTGAGAGGGTGAGGTCAAAAGAGGAGAGGAGTGGAAAGATGGAGGCAGAGGGGAATGAGTCAAAGGTAGACGTGGGGAGGTTAAAGTCGCCCAGGACTGTGAGAGGTGAGCCGTCCTCAGGAAAGGAGCTTATCAAGGCATCAAGCTCATTGATGAACTCTCCGAGGGAACCTGGAGGGCGATAAATGATAAGGATGTTAAGCTTGAAAGGGCTGGTAACTGTGACAGCATGGAATTCAAAGGAGGCGATAGACAGATGGGTAAGGGGAGAAAGAGAGAATGACCACTTGGGAGAGATGAGGATCCCGGTGCCGCCACCCCGCTGACCAGAAGCTCTCGGGTGTGCGAGAACACGTGGGCGGACGAAGAGAGAGCAGTAGGAGTAGCAGTGTTATCTGTGGTGATCCATGTTTCCGTCAGTGCCAAGAAGTCAAGGGACTGGAGGGAGGCATAGGCTGAGATGAACTCTGCCTTGTTGGCCGCAGATCGGCAGTTCCAGAGGCTACCGGAGACCTGGAACTCCACGTGGGTCGTGCGCGCTGGGACCACCAGATTAGGGTGGCCGCGGCCACGCGGTGTGGAGCGTTTGTATGGTCTGTGCAGAGAGGAGAGAACAGGGATAGATAGACACATAGTTGACAGGCTACAGAAGAGGCTACGCTAATGCAGAGGAGATTGGAATGACAAGTGGACTACACGTCTCGAATGTTCAGAAAGTTAAGCTTACGTAGCAAGATTCTTATTGACTAAAATGAATGAAATGATACAGTACTGCTGGAGTAGGCTAGCTGGCAGTGGCTGCGTTGTTGACTTTGTAGGCTAGCTGGCAGTGGCTGCGTTGTTGACACTACACTAATCAAGTCGTTCCGTTGAGTGTAATAGTTTCTACAGTGCTGCTATTCGGGGGCTAGCTGGCTAGCTAGCAGTGTTGATTACGTTACGTTACGTTAAAAGAACGACAATAGCTGGCTAGCTAATCTAGAAAATCGCTCTAGACTACACAATTGTCTTTGATACAAAGACGGCTATGTAGCTAGCTAGCTACGATCAAACAAATCAAACCGTTGTACTGTAATGAAGTGAAATGAAAAGGGAGCGTCGCTGCACAACTATTTTCAGGTCTCTACAGAGATGTTCGATCAGGTTCATGTCCGGGCTCTGGCTGGGCCACTCAAGAACATTGTGACTTGTCCCGAAGCCACTCCTGTGTTGTCTGGGCTGTGTGTTTCGTGTCAATGTCTTGTTGGAAGGTAAACCTTCGCCCGTCTGAGGTCCGGAGCAGGTGATATCTGTGCTTCATTCATCTTTCCCTCGTTCCTGACTAGTCTCCCAGTCCCTGCCACTGAAAAACATCCCCACAGCATGATGGTGCCACCATCATCACCATGCTTAACCGTAGGGACTGTGCCACGTTTCCTCCAGACGCAATGCTTGGCATTCAGGCCAAAGAGTTCAATCTTGGTTTCATCAGGCCAGAGAATCTTGTTTCTCATAGTCTGAGAGTCCTTTAGGTGACTTTTGGCAAACTCCAAGCAGGCTGTCATGTGCATTTTACTGAGGAGTGGCTTCTGTCTGGCCACTCTACCATAAAGGCCTGATTGGTAGAGTGCTGCAGAGATTTTTGCTTTCTGGAAGGTTCTCCCATCTCCACAGGAACTCTGTCAGAGTGACCAGCAGGTTCTTGGTCATCTCCCTGACCAAGGCCCTTGTCTCCCGATTGCTCAGTTTAGGTGGGCGTCCAGCTCTAGGAAGAGTCTTGGTGGTTCCAAAATTCTTCCATTTAAACATTTTGGAGGCCATTGTATTCCTGGAGACCTTCAATGCTGCATAAATGTTTTGGTACCCTTCCCCAGATCTGTGCCTCGACACAATCCGGTCTCTGAACTCTAAGGACAATTCCTTCAACCTCATGGCTTGGTTTTTGCTCTGACGTGCACTGTCAACTGTGGGACCTTAAGTAGACAGGTGTGCCTTACCAAATCATATCCAATCAATTAAATTTACTACAGGGGGACTCCAAGTTTTAGAAACACCTCAAGGATGATCAATGGAATCAGGATATACCGGAGCTCAATTTCCAGTCTCACAACAAAGGGTCTGAATACTTGTGAAAATAAGGTATTTGTTTTAAAACTTCTTAAGGCTGCAATCCCATTAACGGGATCGGTATGACAACAGCCAGTTAACCTTTTTGGGATAGGGGGCAGCATTTTCACTTTTGGATGAATAGCGTGCCCAGAGTGAACTGCCTCCTACTCTGTCCCAGTTGCTAATATATGCATATTATTATTAGTAGTATTGGATAGAAAACACTCTGAAGTTTCTAAAACTGTTTGAATGATGTCTGTGTATAACAGAACTCATATGGCAGGAAGTGGGACATCTGAGGTTTGTAGTTTTTCAAAGCTTGGCCTACCGAATAAACATTGAGATATGGATGAGTTTGGCTATTTGGACATAAATGATGGAACAAATCAGTCATTAATTGTCGAACTGGGATTCCTGTGAGTGATGAATTTCAAATAGTGTCCAATTTCAAATAGGCTTTACAGCGCAAGCACCACAAACGATTATGTTAGGTCAAAGCCAAGTCACAGAAAAACACAGCCATTTTTCCAGCTAAAGAGGGGAGTCACAAAAAGCACAAATAGAGATCAAATTAATCCCTAACCTTTGATGTCTTCATCAGATGACACTCATAGGACTTCATGTTACACAATACATTTATGTTTTGTTCAGTTAAGTTCATATTTAAATCAAAACATCTCAGTCTACATTGGGCGCGTTGTGTTCAGTAGTTCCAAAAACATTCTGTGAATTTGCAGAGAGCCACAACAATTTACAGAAATACTCATCATAAATGTTGATGAAAATACAAGTGTTATACATGGAATTAAAGATATACTTCTCCTTAATGCAACTGCTGTGTCAGATTTTAAGAGCTTTACGGAAAAAGCAAACCATGCTATAATCTGAGAACAGCGCTCAGAGAACAAATACGTATATCTGCCATTTTGGAGTCAAACAGAAGTGAGAAATAACATAAATATTCACTTACCTTTGATGATATTCATCAGAATGCACTCCCTGTCACATCCGTTGTAAGGAGGAGACCAAGGTGCAGCGTGGTATATGTACATTCTTTTATTAAAAAACAAAACACTGAACAAAATAACAAAACGATACAAGACGATGATATGATAGTGCAGACAGGCAACTAAACATAGATCAAGAACCCACAAATACCCAAGGGAAATGGTTACCTAAATATGGTCCCCAGTCAGAGACAATGATAAACAGCTGCCTCTGATTGGGAACCATAATCAGGCCACCATAGACATACAAATACCTAGATCTACTAAACCTCAAGACTTACAAAAACCCTAGACAATACAAAACAAGCATACCCACCCTCGTCGCACCCTGACCTAACCAAAATAATAAAGAAAACAGAGACAACTAAGGTCAGGGCGTGACACTCCCAGGAATCCCAGGTCCACAATAAATGTTTGATTTGTTTGATAATGTCCATCGTTTATGTCCAAATAGCTACTTTTGTTAGCACGTTTGGTAAACAAATCAAAACTCAAAGCGCATTCACTAGTTGCAGATGAAATGTGAAAAAGGTCCTTTACAGACCGTAGAAACTTGTCAAACGATATATGGAATCAATCTTTAGGATGTTAACATCAATCTTCAATAATATTCCAACCGGAGAATTCCTTTGTCTTCAGAAAAGCAATGGAACGGGAGATACCTCTCACTGCTGCCAGACCACTGACTCAATCCACTCTCATTCAGCCCCACTTCACAGTAGAAGCCTCAAAGAAGTTTCTAAAGATGGCTGACATCAAGTGGAAGACTTAGGAAGTGCAAGATGACCAATATCCCATTGTACCTTCAATAGGGGCTGAGTTTAAAATCGACCAACCTCAGATTTCCCACTTCCTGGTTGGATTTCTTCTCAGGTTTTTGCCTGCCATATGAGTTCTGTTATACTCACAGACATCATTCAAACAGTTTTAGAAACTTCAGAGTGTTTTCTATCCAATACTAGTAATAACATGCATATATTAGTAACTGGGACTGAGGAGCAGGCAGTTTACTCTGGGCACCTCTTTTCATCCAAGCTACTCAATACGGCCCCTGCAGCCATAAGAAGTTTCTAATACTTTTTTTTTTATCGAAAAATGTTTTTAGTTTTGTCATTATCGGGTATTATTATGATGTCATTATGGGTTATTGTGTAGATTGATGAGGAAATGCTTATATTTAATCCATTTTAGATTAAGGTTTGTCACTGTAATTCAATGTGTAACGTAACAAAATGTGGAAAAAGTCAAGTTGTCTAAATACTCTCCGAAGGCACTGTATTTGGGAAGAACATCAACTTCAACCTGGCCATGAATGAACTGAAAGACAAAGCAAGCAGGGCTTTCTATGCTATTAAAATATCTATTAGGATCCGGCTCAACATATTCTAATCAACAATAGAACTAATAGCACTATATGGCAGTGAAGTGTGGGGTCCACTATATGGCAGTGAAAGGTGGGGTCCATTATTTGGCAGTGAAGTGTGGGGTCCACTATATGGCAGTGAAGGGTGGGGTCCACTATATGGCAGTGTGGGGTCCACTATATGGCAGTGAAGTATGGGGTCCACTATATGGCAGTATGGGGTCCACTATATGGCAGTGTGGGGTCCACTATATGGCAGTGAAGTATGGGGTCCACTATATGGCAGTGAAGGGTGGGGTCCACTATATGGCAGTGAAGGGTGGGGTCCACTATATGGCAGTGTGGGGTCCACTATATGGCAGTGAAGTATGGGGTCCACTATATGGCAGTATGGGGTCCACTATATGGCAGTGTGGGGTCCACTATATGGCAGTGAAGTATGGGGTCCACTATATGGCAGTATGGGGTCCACTATTTGGCAGTGAAGTATGGGGTCCACTATATGGCAGTGAAGTATGGGGTCCACTATATGGAAGTGAAGTATGGGGTCCACTATATGGCAGTGAAGTGTGGGGTCCACTATATGGCAGTGAAGTATGGGGTCCAATATATGGCAGTGTGTGTTCCACTATATGGCAGTGAAGTATGGGGTCCACTATATGGCAGTGAAGGGTGGGGTCCACTATATGGCAGTGTGGGGTCCACTATATGGCAGTGAAGTATGGGGTCCACTATATGGCAGTGAAGTATGGGGTCCACTATATGGCAGTGAAGTATGGGGTCCACTATATGGCAGTGAAGTATGGGGTCCACTATATGGCAGTGTGGGGTCCACTATAGGGCAGTGAAGTATGGGGTCCACTATATGGCAGTATGGGGTCCACTATATGGCAGTGAAGTATGGGGTCCACTATATGGGAGTATGGGGTCCACTATATGTCAGTATGGGGTCCACTATATGGCAGTATGGGGTCCACTATATGGCAGTATGGGGTCCACTATATGGCAGTGAAGTATGGGGTCCACTATATGGCAGTGTGGGGTCCACTATATGGCAGTGAAGTATGGGGTCCACTATATGGCAGTGAAGTATGGGGTCCACTATATTGCAGTATGGGGTCCACTATATGGCAGTGAAGTATGGGGTACACTATATGGCAGTGAAGTATGGGGTCCACTATATGGCAGTATGGGGTCCACTATATGGTAGTGAAGTATGGGGTCCACTATATGGCAGTGAAGTATGGGGTCCACTATATGGGTCCACTATATGGCAGTGAAGTATGGGGTCCACCATATGGCAGTGTGGGGTCCACTATAGGGCAGTGAAGTATGGGGTCCACTATATGGCAGTGAATTATGGGGTACACTATATGGCAGTGAAGTATGGGGTCCACTATATGGCAGTATGGGGTCCACTATATGGTAGTGAAGTATGGGGTCCACTATATGGCAGTGAAGTATGGGGTCCACTATATGGGTCCACTATATGGCAGTGATGTATGGGGTCAACCATATGGCAGTGTGGGGTCCACTATAGGGCAGTGAAGTGTGGGGTCCACTATATGGCAGTGAAGTATGGGGTCCACTATATGGCAGTGAAGTATGGGGTCCACTATATGGGTCCACTATATGGCAGTGAAGTATGGGGCCCACTATATGGCAGTGTGGGGTCCACTATATGGCAGTGAAGTGTGGGGTCCACTATATGGCAGTGAAGTATGGGGTCCACTATATGGTCGTGAAGTGTGGGGTGCACTATATGGCAGTGAAGTGTGGGGTCCACTATATGGCAGTATGGGGTCCACCATATGGCAGTGAAGTATGGAGTCCACTTTATGGCAGTGAAGTATGGGGTCCACTATATGGCAGTGAAGTATGGGGTCCACTATATGGCAGTGAAGCACGGGGTCCACTATATGGCAGTGTGGGGTCCACTATATGGCAGTGAAGTATGGGGTCCACTATATTGCAGTGTGGGGTCCACTATATGGCAGTGAAGTATGGGGTCCACTATATGGCAGTGTGTGGTCCACTATATGGCAGTGAAGTATGGGGTCCACTATATTGCAGTGTGGGGTCCACTATATGGCAGTGAAGTGTGGCATCCACTATATGGCAGTGTGGGGTCCACTATATGGCAGTGAAGTATGGGGTCCACTATATGGAAGTGAAGTATGGGGTCCACTATATGGCAGTGAAGTGTGGGGTCCACTATATGGCAGTGAAGTATGGGGTCCAATATATGGCAGTGTGTGTTCCACTATATGGCAGTGAAGTATGGGGTCCACTATATGGCAGTGAAGGGTGGGGTCCACTATATGGCAGTGTGGGGTCCACTATATGGCAGTGAAGTATGGGGTCCACTATATGGCAGTGAAGTATGGGGTCCACTATATGGCAGTGAAGTATGGGGTCCACTATATGGCAGTGAAGTATGGGGTCCACTATATGGCAGTGTGGGGTCCACTATAGGGCAGTGAAGTATGGGGTCCACTATATGGCAGTATGGGGTCCACTATATGGCAGTGAAGTATGGGGTCCACTATATGGGAGTATGGGGTCCACTATATGTCAGTATGGGGTCCACTATATGGCAGTATGGGGTCCACTATATGGCAGTATGGGGTCCACTATATGGCAGTGAAGTATGGGGTCCACTATATGGCAGTGTGGGGTCCACTATATGGCAGTGAAGTATGGGGTCCACTATATGGCAGTGAAGTATGGGGTCCACTATATTGCAGTATGGGGTCCACTATATGGCAGTGAAGTATGGGGTACACTATATGGCAGTGAAGTATGGGGTCCACTATATGGCAGTATGGGGTCCACTATATGGTAGTGAAGTATGGGGTCCACTATATGGCAGTGAAGTATGGGGTCCACTATATGGGTCCACTATATGGCAGTGAAGTATGGGGTCCACCATATGGCAGTGTGGGGTCCACTATAGGGCAGTGAAGTATGGGGTCCACTATATGGCAGTGAATTATGGGGTACACTATATGGCAGTGAAGTATGGGGTCCACTATATGGCAGTATGGGGTCCACTATATGGTAGTGAAGTATGGGGTCCACTATATGGCAGTGAAGTATGGGGTCCACTATATGGGTCCACTATATGGCAGTGATGTATGGGGTCAACCATATGGCAGTGTGGGGTCCACTATAGGGCAGAGAAGTGTGGGGTCCACTATATGGCAGTGAAGTATGGGGTCCACTATATGGCAGTGAAGTATGGGGTCCACTATATGGGTCCACTATATGGCAGTGAAGTATGGGGCCCACTATATGGCAGTGTGGGGTCCACTATATGGCAGTGAAGTGTGGGGTCCACTATATGGCAGTGAAGTATGGGGTCCACTATATGGTCGTGAAGTGTGGGGTGCACTATATGGCAGTGAAGTGTGGGGTCCACTATATGGCAGTATGGGGTCCACCATATGGCAGTGAAGTATGGAGTCCACTTTATGGCAGTGAAGTATGGGGTCCACTATATGGCAGTGAAGTATGGGGTCCACTATATGGCAGTGAAGCACGGGGTCCACTATATGGCAGTGTGGGGTCCACTATATGGCAGTGAAGTATGGGGTCCACTATATTGCAGTGTGGGGTCCACTATATGGCAGTGAAGTATGGGGTCCACTATATGGCAGTGTGTGGTCCACTATATGGCAGTGAAGTATGGGGTCCACTATATTGCAGTGTGGGGTCCACTATATGGCAGTGAAGTGTGGCGTCCACTATATGGCAGTGTGGGGTCCACTATATGGCAGTGAAGTATGGGGTCCACTATATGACAGTGAAGTATGTGGTCCACTATATTGCAGTGTGGAGTCCACTATATGACAGTGAAGTGTGGGGTCCACTGTATGGCAGTGAAGTGTGGGGTCCACTATATGGCAGTGAAGTGTGGAGTCCAATATATGGCAGTGAAGTGTGTGGTCCACTATATGGCAGTGAAGTGTGGGGTCCACTATATGGCAGTGAAGTGTTTGGTCCACTATATGGCAGTGAAGTGTTGGGTCCACTATATGGCAGTGAAGTGTGGGGTCCACTATATGGCAGTTAAGTATGGGGTCCACTATATGGCAGTGAAGTGTGGGGTCCACTATATGGGTCCACTATATGGCAGTGAAGTGTGGGGTCCACTATATGGCAGTGAAGTGTGGGGTCCACTGTATGGGTCCACTATATGGCAATGACGTATGGGATCCACTATATGGCAGTGAAGTGTGGGTTCCACTATATGGCAGTGAAGTGTGGGGTCCACTATATGGCAGTGAAGTGTGGGGTCCACTATATGGCAGTGAAGTGGGGGGTCCACTATATGGCAGTGAAGTGTGTGGTCCACTATATGGCAGTGAAGTGTTGGGTCCACTATATGGCAGTGAAGTGTGGGGTCCACTATATGGCAGTTAAGTATTGGGTCCACTATATGGCAGTGAAGTGTGGGGTCCACTATATGGGTCCACTATATGGCAGTGAAGTGTGGGGTCCACTATGTGGCAGTGAAGTGTGGGGTCCACTGTATGGGTCCACTATATGGCAATGACGTATGGGATCCACTATATGGCAGTGAAGTGTGGGTTCCACTATATGGCAGTGAAGTGTGGGGTCCACTATATGGCAGTATGGGGTCCACTATATGGCAGTATGGGGTCCAATACATGGCAGTGAAGTGTGGGGTCATCTATATGGCAGTGAAGTATGGGGTCCACTATATGGGTCCACTATAAGTAAATGAAGTATGGGGTCCACTATATGCCAGTGAAGTGTGGGGTCCACTATATGGCAGTGAAGTGTGGGGTCCACTATATGGCAGTGATGTGTGGGGTCCACTATATGGCAGTGAAGTATGGGGTCCATTATATGGCAGTGAAGTGTGGGGTCCACTATATGGCAGTGAATTGTGGGGTCCACTATATGGCAGTGAAGTATGGGGTCCACTATATGGCAGTATGGGGTCCACCATATGGCAGTGTGGGGTCCAATATAGGGCAGTGAAGTGTGGGGTCCACTATATGGCAGTGAAGTATGGGGTCCACTATATGGCAGTGAAGTATGGGGTCCACTATATGGCAGTGAAGTATGGGGTCCACTATATGGCAGTGAAGTGTGGGGTCCACTATATGGGTCCACTATATGGCAGTGAAGTGTGGGGTCCACTATATGGCAGTGAAGTATGGTGTCCACTATATGGTCGTGAAGTGTGGGGTGCACTATATGGCAGTGAAGTATGGGGTCCACTATATGGCAGTGAAGTATGGGGTCCACTATATGGCATTGAAGCACGGGGTCCACTATTTGGCAGTGTGGGGTCCACTATATGGCAGTGAAGTATGGGGTCCACTATATTGCAGTGTGGGGTCCACTATATGGCAGTGAAGTATGGGGTCCACTATATGGCAGTGTGGGGTCCACTATATGGCAGTGAAGTATGGGGTCCACTATATGACAGTGAAGTATGTGGTCCACTATATTGCAGTGTGGGGTCCACTATATGACAGTGAAGTGTGGGGTCCACTATATGGCAGTGAAGTGTGGAGTCCACTATATGGCAGTGAAGTGTGTGGTCCACTATATGGCAGTGAAGTGTGGGGTCCACTATATGGCAGTGAAGTGTGTGGTCCACTCTATGGCAGTGAAGTGTTGGGTCCACTATATGGCAGTGAAGTATGGGGTCCACTATATGGCAGTGTGGGGTCCACTATATGGCAGTGAAGTGTGGGGTCCACTATATGGCAGTGAAGTATGGGGTCCACTATATGGCAGTGAAGTGTGGGGTCCACTATATGGGTCCACTATATGGCAGTGAAGTGTGGGGTCCACTATATGGCAGTGAAGTGTGGGGTCCACTGTATGGGTCCACTATATGGCAATGAAGTATGGGATCCACTATATGGCAGTGAAGTGTGGGGTCCACTATATGGCAGTGAAGTGTGGGGTCCACTATATGGCAGGGAAGTGTGGGGTCCACTATATGGCAGTATGGGGTCCACTATATGGCAGTATGGGGTCCACTACATGGCAGTGAAGTGTGGGGTCATCTATATGGCAGTGAAGTATGGGGTCCACTATATGGGTCCACTATAAGTCAGTGAAGTATGGGGTCCACTATATGCCAGTGAAGTGTGGGGTCCACTATATGGCAGTGAAGTGTGTGGTCCACTATATGTCAGTGAAGTGTGGGGTCCACTATATGGCAGTGAAGTGTGGGGTCCACTAAATGGGTCCACTATATGGCAGTGAAGTGTGGTGTCCACTATATGGCAGTGAAGTGTGGGGTCCACTATATGGCAGTGAAGTATGGGGTCCACTATATGGCAGTATGGGGTCCACTATATGGCAGTGTGGGGTCCACTATATGGCAGTGAAGTGTGGGGTCCACTATATGGCAGTGAAGTATGGGGTCCATTATATGGCAGTGAAGTGTGGGGTCCACTATATGGCAGTGAAGTGTGGGGTCCAACTATATTGCATTGTGGTGTCCACTATATGGCAGTGAAGTGTGGCGTCCACTATATGGCAGTGTGGGGTCCACTATATGGCAGTGAAGTGTGGGGTCCACTATATGGCAGTGAAGTGTGGGGTCCACTATATGGAAGTGAAGTGTGGGGTCCACTATATTGCAGTGTGGGGTCCACTATATGGCAGTGAAGTGTGGGGTCCACTATATGGCAGTGAAGGGTGGGCTCCACTATATGGCAGTGAAGTATGGGGTCCACTATATGGCAGTGAAGTGTGGGGTCCACTATATGGCAGTGAAGTGTGGTGTCCACTGTATGGAAGTGAAGTGTGGGGTCCACTATATGACAGTGAAGTATGGGGTCCACTATATGGCAGTGTGGGGTCCACTATATGGCAGTGAAGTGTGGGGTCCACTATATGGCAGTGTGGGGTCCACTATACGGCAGTGAAGTACGGGGTCCACTATATGGCAGTGAAGTATGGGGTCCACTAAATGGCAGTGTGGGGTCCACTATATGGCAGTGTGGGGTCCACTATATGGCAGTGAAGTATGGGGTCCACTATATGGCAGTGAAGTGTGGGGTCCACTATATGGCAGTGAAGTATGGGGTCCACTATATGGCAGTGAAATGTGGGGTCCACTATTTGGCAGTGAAGTATGGGGTCCACTATATGGCAGTGAAGTATGGGGTCCACTATATGGCAGTGAAGTATGGGGTCCATTATATGGCAGTGAAGTGTGGGGTCCACTATATGGCAGTGAAGTGTGGAGTCCACTATATGGCAGTGAAGTGTGTGGTCCACTATATGGCAGTGAAGTGTGGGGTCCACTATATGGCAGTGAAGTGTGTGGTCCACTATATGGCAGTGAAGCGTTGGGTCCACTATATGGCAGTGAAGTATGGGGTCCACTATATGGCAGTGAAGTGTGGGGTCCACTATATGGCAGTGAAGTGTGGGGTCCACTGTATGGGTCCACTATATGGCAATGACGTATGGGATCCACTATATGGCAGTGAAGTGTGGGTTCCACTATATGGCAGTGAAGTGTGGTGTCCACTATATGGCAGTGAAGTGTGGGGTCCACTATATGGCAGTATGGGGTCCACTATATGGCAGTATGGGGTCCACTATATGGCAGTATGGGGTCCAATACATGGCAGTGAAGTGTGGGGTCATCTATATGGCAGTGAAGTATGGGGTCCACTATATGGGTCCACTATAAGTAAATGAAGTATGGGGTCCACTATATGCCAGTGAAGTGTGGGGTCCACTATATGGCAGTGAAGTGTGGGGTCCACTATATGGCAGTGATGTGTGGGGTCCACTATATGGCAGTGAAGTATGGGGTCCATTATATGGCAGTGAAGTGTGGGGTCCACTATATGGCAGTGAATTGTGGGGTCCACTATATGGCAGTGAAGTATGGGGTCCACTATATGGCAGTATGGGGTCCACCATATGGCAGTGTGGGGTCCAATATAGGGCAGTGAAGTGTGGGGTCCACTATATGGCAGTGAAGTATGGGGTCCACTATATGGCAGTGAAGTATGGGGTCCACTATATGGCAGTGAAGTATGGGGTCCACTATATGGCAGTGAAGTGTGGGGTCCACTATATGGGTCCACTATATGGCAGTGAAGTGTGGGGTCCACTATATGGCAGTGAAGTATGGTGTCCACTATATGGTCGTGAAGTGTGGGGTGCACTATATGGCAGTGAAGTATGGGGTCCACTATATGGCAGTGAAGTATGGGGTCCACTATATGGCATTGAAGCACGGGGTCCACTATTTGGCAGTGTGGGGTCCACTATATGGCAGTGAAGTATGGGGTCCACTATATTGCAGTGTGGGGTCCACTATATGGCAGTGAAGTATGGGGTCCACTATATGGCAGTGTGGGGTCCACTATATGGCAGTGAAGTATGGGGTCCACTATATGACAGTGAAGTATGTGGTCCACTATATTGCAGTGTGGGGTCCACTATATGACAGTGAAGTGTGGGGTCCACTATATGGCAGTGAAGTGTGGAGTCCACTATATGGCAGTGAAGTGTGTGGTCCACTATATGGCAGTGAAGTGTGGGGTCCACTATATGGCAGTGAAGTGTGTGGTCCACTATATGGCAGTGAAGTGTTGGGTCCACTATATGGCAGTGAAGTATGGGGTCCACTATATGGCAGTGTGGGGTCCACTATATGGCAGTGAAGTGTGGGGTCCACTATATGGCAGTGAAGTATGGGGTCCACTATATGGCAGTGAAGTGTGGGGTCCACTATATGGGTCCACTATATGGCAGTGAAGTGTGGGGTCCACTATATGGCAGTGAAGTGTGGGGTCCACTGTATGGGTCCACTATATGGCAATGAAGTATGGGATCCACTATATGGCAGTGAAGTGTGGGGTCCACTATATGGCAGTGAAGTGTGGGGTCCACTATATGGCAGGGAAGTGTGGGGTCCACTATATGGCAGTATGGGGTCCACTATATGGCAGTATGGGGTCCACTACATGGCAGTGAAGTGTGGGGTCATCTATATGGCAGTGAAGTATGGGGTCCACTATATGGGTCCACTATAAGTCAGTGAAGTATGGGGTCCACTATATGCCAGTGAAGTGTGGGGTCCACTATATGGCAGTGAAGTGTGTGGTCCACTATATGTCAGTGAAGTGTGGGGTCCACTATATGGCAGTGAAGTGTGGGGTCCACTAAATGGGTCCACTATATGGCAGTGAAGTGTGGTGTCCACTATATGGCAGTGAAGTGTGGGGTCCACTATATGGCAGTGAAGTATGGGGTCCACTATATGGCAGTATGGGGTCCACTATATGGCAGTGTGGGGTCCACTATATGGCAGTGAAGTGTGGGGTCCACTATATGGCAGTGAAGTATGGGGTCCATTATATGGCAGTGAAGTGTGGGGTCCACTATATGGCAGTGAAGTGTGGGGTCCAACTATATTGCATTGTGGTGTCCACTATATGGCAGTGAAGTGTGGCGTCCACTATATGGCAGTGTGGGGTCCACTATATGGCAGTGAAGTGTGGGGTCCACTATATGGCAGTGAAGTGTGGGGTCCACTATATGGAAGTGAAGTGTGGGGTCCACTATATTGCAGTGTGGGGTCCACTATATGGCAGTGAAGTGTGGGGTCCACTATATGGCAGTGAAGGGTGGGCTCCACTATATGGCAGTGAAGTATGGGGTCCACTATATGGCAGTGAAGTGTGGGGTCCACTATATGGCAGTGAAGTGTGGTGTCCACTGTATGGAAGTGAAGTGTGGGGTCCACTATATGACAGTGAAGTATGGGGGTCCACTATATGGCAGTGTGGGGTCCACTATATGGCAGTGAAGTGTGGGGTCCACTATATGGCAGTGTGGGGTCCACTATACGGCAGTGAAGTACGGGGTCCACTATATGGCAGTGAAGTATGGGGTCCACTAAATGGCAGTGTGGGGTCCACTATATGGCAGTGTGGGGTCCACTATATGGCAGTGAAGTATGGGGTCCACTATATGGCAGTGAAGTGTGGGGTCCACTATATGGCAGTGAAGTATGGGGTCCACTATATGGCAGTGAAATGTGGGGTCCACTATTTGGCAGTGAAGTATGGGGTCCACTATATGGCAGTGAAGTATGGGGTCCACTATATGGCAGTGAAGTATGGGGTCCATTATATGGCAGTGAAGTGTGGGGTCCACTATATGGCAGTGAAGTGTGGAGTCCACTATATGGCAGTGAAGTGTGTGGTCCACTATATGGCAGTGAAGTGTGGGGTCCACTATATGGCAGTGAAGTGTGTGGTCCACTATATGGCAGTGAAGCGTTGGGTCCACTATATGGCAGTGAAGTATGGGGTCCACTATATGGCAGTGAAGTGTGGGGTCCACTATATGGGTCCACTATATTTCAATGAAGTATGGGATCCACTATATGGCAGTGAAGTGTGGGTTCCACTATATGGCAGTGAAGTGTGGGGTCCACTGTATGGGTCCACTATATTTCAATGAAGTATGGGATCCACTATATGGCAGTGAAGTGTGGGTTCCACTATATGGCAGTGAAGTGTGGGGTCCACTATATGGCATGGAAGTGTGGGGTCCACTATATGGCAGTATGGGGTCCACTATATGGCAGTATTGGGTCCACTACATGGCAGTGAAGTGTGGGGTCATCTATATGGCAGTGAAGTATGGGGTCCACTATATGGGTCCACTATAAGTCAGTGAAGTATGGGGTCCACTATATGCCAGTGAAGTGTGGGGTCCACTATATGGCAGTGAAGTGTGGGGTCCACTATATGTCAGTGAAGTGTGGGGTCCACTAAATGGGTCCACTATATGGCAGTGAGGTGTGGGGTCCACTATATGGCAGTATGGGGTCCACTATATGGCAGTGAAGTGTGGGGTCATCTATATGGCAGTGAAGTGTGGGGTCCACTATATGGGTCCACTATAAGTAAATGAAGTATGGGGTCCACTATATGCCAGTGAAGTGTGGGGTCCACTATATGGCAGTGAAGTATGGGGTCCATTATATGGCAGTGAAGTGTGGGGTCCACTATATGGCAGTGAATTGTGGGGTCCATTATATGGCAGTGAAGTGTGGGGTCCACTATATGGCAGTGAAGTGTGGAGTCCACTATATGGCAGTGAAGTGTGTGGTCCACTATATGGCAGTGAAGTGTGGGGTCCACTATATGGCAGTGAAGTGTGTGGTCCACTATATGGCAGTGAAGCGTTGGGTCCACTATATGGCAGTGAAGTATGGGGTCCACTATATGGCAGTGAAGTGTGGGGTCCACTATATGGGTCCACTATATGGCAGTGAAGTGTGGGGTCCACTATATGGCAGTGAAGTGTGGGGTCCACTGTATGGGTCCACTATATTTCAATGAAGTATGGGATCCACTATATGGCAGTGAAGTGTGGGTTCCACTATATGGCAGTGAAGTGTGGGGTCCACTATATGGCATGGAAGTGTGGGGTCCACTATATGGCAGTATGGGGTCCACTATATGGCAGTATTGGGTCCACTACATGGCAGTGAAGTGTGGGGTCATCTATATGGCAGTGAAGTATAGGGTCCACTATATGGGTCCACTATAAGTCAGTGAAGTATGGGGTCCACTATATGCCAGTGAAGTGTGGGGTCCACTATATGGCAGTGAAGTGTGGGGTCCACTATATGTCAGTGAAGTGTGGGGTCCACTAAATGGGTCCACTATATGGCAGTGAGGTGTAGGGTCCACTATATGGCAGTGAAGTATGGGGTCCATTATATGGCAGTGAAGTGTGGGGTCCACTATATGGCAGTGAAGTGTGGGGTCCACTATATGGCAGTGAAGTGTGGGGTCCACTATATGGCAGTGAAGTATGGGGTCCATTATTTGGCAGTGAAGTGTGGGGTCCACTATATGGCAGTGAAGTGTGGGGTCCACTATATGGCAGTGTGGTGTGGGGTCCACTATATGGCAGTGAAGTATGGGGTCCATTATATGGCAGTGAAGTGTGGGGTCCACTATATGGCAGTGAAGTATGGGGTCCACTATATGGCAGTATGGGGTCCACTATATGGCAGTGTGGGGTCCACTATATGGCAGTGAAGTGTGGGGTCCACTATATGGCAGTGAAGTATGGGGTCCATTATATGGCAGTGAAGTGTGGGGTCCACTATATGGTAGTGAAGTGTGGGGTCCAACTATATTGCACTGTGGTGTCCACTATATGGCAGTGAAGTGTGGCGTCCACTATATGGCAGTGAAGGGTGGGGTCCACTATATGGCAGTGAAGTATGGGGTCCACTATATGGCAGTGAAGTGTGGTGTCCACTATATGGCAGTGAAGTGTGGGGTCCACTATATGGAAGTGAAGTGTGGGATCCACTATGTTGCAGTGTGGGGTCCACTATATGGCAGTGAAGTGTGGGGTCCACTATATGGCAGTGAAGTGTGGGGTCCACTATATGGCAGTGAAGGGTGGGCTCCACTATATGGCAGTGAAGTATGGGGTCCACTATATGGCAGTGAAGTGTGGGGTCCACTATATGGCAGTGAAGTGTGGTGTCCACTATATGGAAGTGAAGTGTGGGGTCCACTATATGGCAGTGAAGTATGGGGTCCACTATATGGCAGTGAAGTATGGAGTCCACTATTTGGCAGTGAAGTATGGTGTCCACTATATGGCAGTGTGGGGTCCACTATACGGAAGTGAAGTACGGGGTCCACTATATGGCAGTGAAGTATGGGGTCCACTAAATGGCAGTGTGGGGTCCACTATATGGCAGTGTGGGGTCCACTATATGGCAGTGAAGTATGGGGTCCACTATATGGCAGTGAAGTGTGGGGTCCACTATATGGCAGTGAAGTATGAGGTCCACTATATGGCAGTGAAGTGTGGGGTCCACTATTTGGCAGTGAAGTATGGGGTCCACTATATGGCAGTGAAGTATGGGGTCCACTATATGGCAGTATGGGGTCCACTATATGGCAGTGAAGTATGGGGTCCACTATATTGCAGTGTGGGGTCCACTATATGGCAGTGAAGTGTGGCGTCCACTATATGGCAGTGTGGGGTCCACTATATGGCAGTGAAGTATGGGGTCCACTATATGACAGTGAAGTATGTGGTCCACTATATTGCAGTGTGGAGTCCACTATATGACAGTGAAGTGTGGGGTCCACTGTATGGTAGTGAAGTGTGGGGTCCACTATATGGCAGTGAAGTGTGGAGTCCAATATATGGCAGTGAAGTGTGTGGTCCACTATATGGCAGTGAAGTGTGGGGTCCACTATATGGCAGTGAAGTGTGTGGTCCACTATATGGCAGTGAAGTGTTGGGTCCACTATATGGCAGTGAAGTGTGGGGTCCACTATATGGCAGTTAAGTATGGGGTCCACTATATGGCAGTGAAGTGTGGGGTCCACTATATGGGTCCACTATATGGCAGTGAAGTGTGGGGTCCACTATATGGCAGTGAAGTGTGGGGTCCACTCTATGGGTCCACTATATGGCAATGACGTATGGGATCCACTATATGGCAGTGAAGTGTGGGTTCCACTATATGGCAGTGAAGTGTGGGGTCCACTATATGGCAGTGAAGTGTGGGGTCCACTATATGGCAGTATGGGGTCCACTATATGGCAGTGAAGTGTGGGGTCATCTATATGGCAGTGAAGTGTGGGGTCCACTATATGGGTCCACTATAAGTAAATGAAGTATGGGGTCCACTATATGCCAGTGAAGTGTGGGGTCCACTATATGGCAGTGAAGTGTGGGGTCCACTATATGGCAGTGATGTGTGGGGTCCACTATATGGCAGTGAAGTATGGGGTCCATTATATGGCAGTGAAGTGTGGGGTCCACTATATGGCAGTGAATTGTGGGGTCCACTATATGGCAGTGAAGTATGGGGTCCACTATATGGCAGTATGGGGTCCACCATATGGCAGTGTGGGGTCCAATATAGGGCAGTGAAGTGTGGGGTCCACTATATGGCAGTGAAGTATGGGGTCCACTATATGGCAGTGAAGTATGGGGTCCACTATATGGCAGTGAAGTATGGGGTCCACTATATGGCAGTGAAGTGTGGGGTCCACTATATGGGTCCACTATATGGCAGTGAAGTGTGGGGTCCACTATATGGCAGTGAAGTATGGTGTCCACTATATGGTCGTGAAGTGTGGGGTGCACTATATGGCAGTGAAGTATGGGGTCCACTATATGGCAGTGAAGTATGGGGTCCACTATATGGCATTGAAGCACGGGGTCCACTATTTGGCAGTGTGGGGTCCACTATATGGCAGTGAAGTATGGGGTCCACTATATTGCAGTGTGGGGTCCACTATATGGCAGTGAAGTATGGGGTCCACTATATGGCAGTGTGGGGTCCACTATATGGCAGTGAAGTATGGGGTCCACTATATGACAGTGAAGTATGTGGTCCACTATATTGCAGTGTGGGGTCCACTATATGACAGTGAAGTGTGGGGTCCACTATATGGCAGTGAAGTGTGGAGTCCACTATATGGCAGTGAAGTGTGTGGTCCACTATATGGCAGTGAAGTGTGGGGTCCACTATATGGCAGTGAAGTGTGTGGTCCACTATATGGCAGTGAAGTGTTGGGTCCACTATATGGCAGTGAAGTATGGGGTCCACTATATGGCAGTGTGGGGTCCACTATATGGCAGTGAAGTGTGGGGTCCACTATATGGCAGTGAAGTATGGGGTCCACTATATGGCAGTGAAGTGTGGGGTCCACTATATGGGTCCACTATATGGCAGTGAAGTGTGGGGTCCACTATATGGCAGTGAAGTGTGGGGTCCACTGTATGGGTCCACTATATGGCAATGAAGTATGGGATCCACTATATGGCAGTGTAGTGTGGGTTCCACTATATGGCAGTGAAGTGTGGGGTCCACTATATGTCAGGGAAGTGTGGGGTCCAATATATGGCAGTATGGGGTCCACTATATGGCAGTATGGGGTCCACTACATGGCAGTGAAGTGTGGGGTCATCTATATGGCAGTGAAGTATGGGGTCCACTATATGGGTCCACTATAAGTCAGTGAAGTATGGGGTCCACTATATGCCAGTGAAGTGTGGGGTCCACTATATGGCAGTGAAGTGTGTGGTCCACTATATGTCAGTGAAGTGTGGGGTCCACTATATGGCAGTGAAGTGTGGGGTCCACTAAATGGGTCCACTATATGGCAGTGAAGTGTGGTGTCCACTATATGGCAGTGAAGTGTGGGGTCCACTATATGGCAGTGAAGTATGGGGTCCATTATATGGCAGTGAAGTGTGGGGTCCACTATATGGCAGTGAAGTGTGGCGTCCACTATATGGCAGTGTGGGGTCCACTATATGGCAGTGAAGTGTGGGGTCCACTATATGGCAGTGAAGTATGGGGTCCATTATATGGCAGTGAAGTGTGGGGTCCACTATATGGCAGTGAAGTGTGGCGTCCACTATATGGCAGTGTGGGGTCCACTATATGGCAGTGAAGTGTGGGGTCCACTATATGGCAGTGAAGTGTGGGGTCCACTATATGGAAGTGAAGTGTGGGGTCCACTATATTGCAGTGTGGGGTCCACTATATGGCAGTGAAGTGTGGGGTCCACTATATGGCAGTGAAGGGTGGGCTCCACTATATGGCAGTGAAGTATGGGGTCCACTATATGGCAGTGAAGTGTGGGCTCCACTATATGGCAGTGAAGTGTGGTGTCCACTATATGGAAGTGAAGTGTGGGGTCCACTATATGGCAGTGAAGTATGGGGTCCACTATATGGCAGTGAAGTATGGAGTCCACTATATGGCAGTGTGGGGTCCACTATATGGCAGTGAAGTGTGGGGTCCACTATATGGCAGTGTGGGGTCCACTATACAGCAGTGAAGTACGGGGTCCACTATATGGCAGTGAAGTATGGGGTCCACTAAATGGCAGTGTGGGGTCCACTATATGGCAGTGTGGGGTCCACTATATGGCAGTGAAGTATGGGGTCCACTATATGGCAGTGAAGTGTGGGGTCCACTATATGGCAGTGAAGTATGGGGTCCACTATATGGCAGTGAAATGTGGGGTCCACTATTTGGCAGTGAAGTATGGGGTCCACTATATGGCAGTGAAGTATGGGGTCCACTATATGGCAGTGAAGTATGGGGTCCATTATATGGCAGTGAAGTGTGGGGTCCACTATATGGCAGTGAAGTGTGGAGTCCACTATATGGCAGTGAAGTGTGTGGTCCACTATATGGCAGTGAAGTGTGGGGTCCACTATATGGCAGTGAAGTGTGTGGTCCACTATATGGCAGTGAAGCGTTGGGTCCACTATATGGCAGTGAAGTATGGGGTCCACTATATGGCAGTGAAGTGTGGGGTCCACTATATGGGTCCACTATATGGCAGTGAAGTGTGGGGTCCACTATATGGCAGTGAAGTGTGGGGTCCACTGTATGGGTCCACTATATGGCAATGAAGTATGGGATCCACTATATGGCAGTGAAGTGTGGGTTCCACTATATGGCAGTGAAGTGTGGGGTCCACTATATGGCATGGAAGTGTGGGGTCCACTATATGGCAGTATGGGGTCCACTATATGTCAGTATGGGGTCCACTACATGGCAGTGAAGTGTGGGGTCATCTATATGGCAGTGAAGTATGGGGTCCACTATATGGGTCCACTATAAGTCAGTGAAGTATGGGGTCCACTATATGCCAGTGAAGTGTGGGGTCCACTATATGGCAGTGAAGTGTGGGGTCCACTATATGTCAGTGAAGTGTGGGGTCCACTAAATGGGTCCACTATATGGCAGTGAGGTGTAGGGTCCACTATATGGCAGTGAAGTATGGGGTCCATTATATGGCAGTGAAGTGTGGGGTCCACTATATGGCAGTGAAGTGTGGGGTCCACTATATGGCAGTGAAGTGTGGGGTCCACTATATGGCAGTGAAGTATGGGGTCCATTATTTGGCAGTGAAGTGTGGGGTCCACTATATGGCAGTGAAGTGTGGGGTCCACTATATGGCAGTGTGGTGTGGGGTCCACTATATGGCAGTGAAGTATGGGGTCCATTATATGGCAGTGAAGTGTGGGGTCCACTATATGGCAGTGAAGTATGGGGTCCACTATATGGCAGTATGGGGTCCACTATATGGCAGTGTGGGGTCCACTATATGGCAGTGAAGTGTGGGGTCCACTATATGGCAGTGAAGTATGGGGTCCATTATATGGCAGTGAAGTGTGGGGTCCACTATATGGTAGTGAAGTGTGGGGTCCAACTATATTGCACTGTGGTGTCCACTATATGGCAGTGAAGTGTGGCGTCCACTATATGGCAGTGAAGGGTGGGGTCCACTATATGGCAGTGAAGTATGGGGTCCACTATATGGCAGTGAAGTGTGGTGTCCACTATATGGCAGTGAAGTGTGGGGTCCACTATATGGAAGTGAAGTGTGGGGTCCACTATATTGCAGTGTGGGGTCCACTATATGGCAGTGAAGTGTGGGGTCCACTATATGGCAGTGAAGTGTGGGGTCCACTATATGGCAGTGAAGGGTGGGCTCCACTATATGGCAGTGAAGTATGGGGTCCACTATATGGCAGTGAAGTGTGGGGTCCACTATATGGCAGTGAAGTGTGGTGTCCACTATATGGAAGTGAAGTGTGGGGTCCACTATATGGCAGTGAAGTATGGGGTCCACTATATGGCAGTGAAGTATGGAGTCCACTATTTGGCAGTGAAGTATGGTGTCCACTATATGGCAGTGTGGGGTCCACTATACGGAAGTGAAGTACGGGGTCCACTATATGGCAGTGAAGTATGGGGTCCACTAAATGGCAGTGTGGGGTCCACTATATGGCAGTGTGGGGTCCACTATATGGCAGTGAAGTATGGGGTCCACTATATGGCAGTGAAGTGTGGGGTCCACTATATGGCAGTGAAGTATGAGGTCCACTATATGGCAGTGAAGTGTGGGGTCCACTATTTGGCAGTGAAGTATGGGGTCCACTATATGGCAGTGAAGTATGGGGTCCACTATATGGCAGTATGGGGTCCACTATATGTCAGTGAAGTTTTGGGTCCACTATATGGCAGTGAAGTGTGGGGTCCACTATATGGCAGTGTGGGGTCCACTATATGGCAGTGAAGTATGGGGTCCACTATATGGCAGTGAAGTATGGGGTCCACTATATGGCAGTGAAGTATGGGGTCCACTATATGGCAGTGAAGTGTGGGGTCCACTATATGGCAGTGAAGTGTGGGGTCCACTATATGGCAGTGAAGTATGGGGTCCACTATATGGCAGTGAAGTATGGGGTCCACTATATGGCAGTGAAGTATGGGGTCCACTATATGGCAGTGAAGTATGGTGTCCACTATATGGCAGTGAAGTATGGGGTCCACTATATGCCAGTGAAGTGTGGGGTCCACTATTTGGCAGTGAAGTGTGGGGTTCACTATATGGCAGTGAAGTATGGAGTCCACTATTTGGCAGTGAAGTATGGTGTCCACTATATGGCAGTGTGGGGTCCACTATATGGCAGTGAAGTGTGGGGTCCACTATATGGCAGTGTGGGGTCCACTATACGGAAGTGAAGTACGGGGTCCACTAAATGGCAGTGTGGGGTCCACTATATGGCAGTGTGGGGTCCACTATATGGCAGTGAAGTATGGGGTCCACTATATGGCAGTGAAGTGTGGGGTCCACTATATGGCAGTGAAGTATGAGGTCCACTATATGGCAGTGAAGTGTGGGGTCCACTATTTGGCAGTGAAGTATGGGGTCCACTATATGGCAGTGAAGTATGGGGTCCACTATATGGCAGTATGGGGTCCACTATATGGCAGTGAAGTTTTGGGTCCACTATATGGCAGTGAAGTATGGGGTCCACTATATGGCAGTGAAGTATGGGGTCCACTATATGGCAGTTAAGTATGGGGTCCACTATATGGCAGTGAAGTGTGGGGTCCACTATATGGCAGTGAAGTGTGGGGTCCACTACATGGCAGTGAAATATGGGGTCCACTATATGGCAGTGAAGTATGGGGTCCACTATATGGCAGTGAAGTATGGGGTCCACTATATGGCAGTGAAGTATGGGGTCCACTATATTGCAGTAAAGTGTTGGGTCCACTATATGGCAGTGAAGTATGGGGTCCACTATATGGCAGTGAAGTGTGGGGTCCACTATATGGCAGTGAAGTATGGGGTCCACTATATGGCAGTGAAGTATGGAGTCCACTATATGGCAGTGAAGTGTGGGGTCCACTATATGGCAGTGAAGTGTGGGGTCCACTATATGGCAGTGAAGTGTGGGGTCCACTATATGGCAGTGTGGGGTCCACTATATGGCAGTGAAGTGAAGGTTCCACTATATGGCAGTGAAGTATGGGGTCCACTATATGGCAGTGAAGTGTGGGGTCCACTATATGGCAGTGTGGGGTCCACTATATGGCAGTGAAGTATGGGGTCCACTATATGGCAGTGAAGATTGGGGTCCACTATATGGCAGTGTGGGGTCCATTATATGGCAGTGAAGTGTGGGGTCCACTATATGGCAGTGTGGGGTCCATTATATGGCAGTGAAGTGTGGGGTCCACTATATGGCAGTGAAGTATGGAGTCCACTATATGGCAGTGTGGGGTCCACTATATGGCAGTGAAGTGTGGGGTCCACTATATGGCAGTGTGGGGTCCACTATACGGCAGTGGAGTACGGGGTCCACTATATGGCAGTGAAGTATGGGGTCCACTAAATGGCAGTGTGGGGTCCACTATATGGCAGTGTGGGGTCCACTATATGGCAGTGTGGGGTCCACTATATGGCAGTGAAGTATGGGGTCCACTATATGGCAGTGAAGTGTGGGGTCCACTATATGGCAGTGAAGTATGGGGTCCACTATATGGCAGTGAAATGTGGGGTCCACTATTTGGCAGTGAAGTATGGGGTCCACTATATGGCAGTGAAGTATGGGGTCCACGATATGGCAGTGAAGTATGGGGTCCATTATATGGCAGTGAAGTGTGGGGTCCACTATATGGCAGTGAAGTGTGGAGTCCACTATATGGCAGTGAAGTGTGTGGTCCACTATATGGCAGTGAAGTGTGGGGTCCACTATATGGCAGTGAAGTGTGTGGTCCACTATATGGCAGTGAAGCGTTGGGTCCACTATATGGCAGTGAAGTATGGGGTCCACTATATGGCAGTGAAGTGTGGGGTCCACTATATGGGTCCACTATATGGCAGTGAAGTGTGGGGTCCACTATATGGCAGTGAAGTGTGGGGTCCACTGTATGGGTCCACTATATGGCAATGAAGTATGGGATCCACTATATGGCAGTGAAGTGTGTGTTCCACTATATGGCAGTGAAGTGTGGGGTCCACTAAATGGCATGGAAGTGTGGGGTCCACTATATGGCAGTATGGGGTCCACTATATGGCAGTATGGGGTCCACTACATGGCAGTGAAGTGTGGGGTCATCTATATGGCAGTGAAGTATGGGGTCCACTATATGGGTCCACTATATGTCAGTGAAGTATGGGGTCCACTATATGCCAGTGAAGTGTGGGGTCCACTATATGGCAGTGAAGTGTGGGGTCCACTATATGTCAGTGAAGTGTGTGGTCCACTAAATGGCAGTGAAGTATGGGGTCCATTATTTGGCAGTGAAGTGTGGGGTCCACTATATGGCAGTGAAGTGTGGGGTCCACTATATGGCAGTGAAGTGTGGGGTCCACTATATGGCAGTGAAGTATGGGGTCCATTATTTGGCAGTGAAGTGTGGGGTCCACTATATGGCAGTGAAGTGTGGGGTCCACTATATGGCAGTGTGGTGTGGGGTCCACTATATGGCAGTGAAGTATGGGGTCCATTATATGGCAGTGAAGTGTGGGGTCCACTATATGGCAGTGAAGTATGGGGTCCACTATATGGCAGTATGGGGTCCACTATATGGCAGTGTGGGGTCCACTATATGGCAGTGAAGTGTGGGGTCCACTATATGGCAGTGAAGTATGGGGTCCATTATATGGCAGTGAAGTGTGGGGTCCACTATATGGTAGTGAAGTGTGGGGTCCAACTATATTGCACTGTGGTGTCCACTATATGGCAGTGAAGTGTGGCGTCCACTATATGGCAGTGAAGGGTGGGGTCCACTATATGGCAGTGAAGTATGGGGTCCACTATATGGCAGTGAAGTGTGGTGTCCACTATATGGCAGTGAAGTGTGGGGTCCACTATATGGAAGTGAAGTGTGGGGTCCACTATATTGCAGTGTGGGGTCCACTATATGGCAGTGAAGTGTGGGGTCCACTATATGGCAGTGAAGTGTGGGGTCCACTATATGGCAGTGAAGGGTGGGCTCCACTATATGGCAGTGAAGTATGGGGTCCACTATATGGCAGTGAAGTGTGGGGTCCACTATATGGCAGTGAAGTGTGGTGTCCACTATATGGAAGTGAAGTGTGGGGTCCACTATATGGCAGTGAAGTATGGGGTCCACTATATGGCAGTGAAGTATGGAGTCCACTATTTGGCAGTGAAGTATGGTGTCCACTATATGGCAGTGTGGGGTCCACTATATGGCAGTGAAGTGTGGGGTCCACTATATGGCAGTGTGGGGTCCACTATACGGAAGTGAAGTACGGGGTCCACTATATGGCAGTGAAGTATGGGGTCCACTATATGGCAGTGAAGTATGGGGTCCACTAAATGGCAGTGTGGGGTCCACTATATGGCAGTGTGGGGTCCACTATATGGCAGTGAAGTATGGGGTCCACTATATGGCAGTGAAGTGTGGGGTCCACTATATGGCAGTGAAGTATGAGGTCCACTATATGGCAGTGAAGTGTGGGGTCCACTATTTGGCAGTGAAGTATGGGGTCCACTATATGGCAGTGAAGTATGGGGTCCACTATATGGCAGTATGGGGTCCACTATATGTCAGTGAAGTTTTGGGTCCACTATATGGCAGTGAAGTGTGGGGTCCACTATATGGCAGTGTGGGGTCCACTATATGGCAGTGAAGTATGGGGTCCACTATATGGCAGTGAAGTATGGGGTCCACTATATGGCAGTGAAGTATGGGGTCCACTATATGGCAGTGAAGTGTGGGGTCCACTATATGGCAGTGAAGTGTGGGGTCCACTATATGGCAGTGAAGTATGGGGTCCACTATATGGCAGTGAAGTATGGGGTCCACTATAAGGCAGTGAAGTGTGGGGTCCACTATATGGAAGTGAAGTGTGGGGTCCAATATATGGCAGTGAAGTATGGGGTCCACTATATGGCAGTGAAGTATGGAGTCCACTATATGGCAGTGAAGTATGGTGTCCACTATATGGCAGTGAAGTATGGGGTCCACTATATGCCAGTGAAGTGTGGGGTCCACTATTTGGCAGTGAAGTGTGGGGTTCACTATATGGCAGTGAAGTATGGAGTCCACTATTTGGCAGTGAAGTATGGTGTCCACTATATGGCAGTGTGGGGTCCACTATATGGCAGTGAAGTGTGGGGTCCACTATATGGCAGTGTGGGGTCCACTATACGGAAGTGAAGTACGGGGTCCACTATATGGCAGTGAAGTATGGGGTCCACTAAATGGCAGTGTGGGGTCCACTATATGGCAGTGTGGGGTCCACTATATGGCAGTGAAGTATGGGGTCCACTATATGGCAGTGAAGTGTGGGGTCCACTATATGGCAGTGAAGTATGAGGTCCACTATATGGCAGTGAAGTGTGGGGTCCACTATTTGGCAGTGAAGTATGGGGTCCACTATATGGCAGTGAAGTATGGGGTCCACTATATGGCAGTATGGGGTCCACTATATGGCAGTGAAGTTTTGGGTCCACTATATGGCAGTGAAGTATGGGGTCCACTATATGGCAGTGAAGTATGGGGTCCACTATATGGCAGTGAAGTATGGGGTCCACTATATGGCAGTGAAGTGTGGGGTCCACTATATGGCAGTGAAGTGTGGGGTCCACTACATGGCAGTGAAATATGGGGTCCACTATATGGCAGTGAAGTATGGGGTCCACTATATGGCAGTGAAGTATGGGGTCCACTATATGGCAGTGAAGTATGGGGTCCACTATATGGCAGTAAAGTGTTGGGTCCACTATATGGCAGTGAAGTTTGGGGTCCACTATATGGCAGTGAAGTGTGGGGTCCACTATATGGCAGTGAAGTATGGGGTCCACTATATGGCAGTGAAGTATGGAGTCCACTATATGGCAGTGAAGTGTGGGGTCCACTATATGGCAGTGAAGTGTGGGGTCCACTATATGGCAGTGAAGTGTGGGGTCCACTATATGGCAGTGTGGGGTCCACTATATGGCAGTGAAGTGTGGGTTCCACTATATGGCAGTGAAGTGTGGGGTCCACTATATGGCAGTGAAGTGTGGGGTCCACTATATGGCAGTGTGGGGTCCACTATATGGCAGTGAAGTATGGGGTCCACTATATGGCAGTGAAGATTGGGGTCCACTATATGGCAGTGTGGGGTCCATTATATGGCAGTGAAGTGTGGGGTCCACTATATGGCAGTGTGGGGTCCATTATATGGCAGTGAAGTGTGGGGTCCACTATATGGTAGTGTGGGGTCCACTATATGGCAGTGAAGTGTGGGGTCCACTATATGGCAGTGAAGTGAGGGGTCCACTATATGGCAGTGAAGTTTGGGGTCCACTATATGGCAGTGAAGTATGGGGTCCACTATATGGCAGTATGGGGTCCACTATATGGCAGTATGGGGTCCACTATATGGCAGTGAAGTGTGGGGTCCACTATTTGGCAGTGAGGTGTAGGGTCCACTATATGGCAGTATGGGGTCCAATATATGGCAGTGAAGTATGGGGTCCACTATATGGTAGTGAGGTGTGGGGTCTACTATATGGCAGTGTGGGGTCCACTATATGGCAGTGTGGGGTCCACTATATGGCAGTGAAGTATGGGGTCCACTATATGGCAGTGAAGTATGGGGTCCACTATATGGTAGTGAAGTGTGGGGTCCGTATACAAAGCAAGAATTTGCCAAATGGGACAAACACCAAACTGCAACCCGGAATTCATTAAAAGCCCCATGAGAGTGAAGAGAAGAATTACAAACAATGCATGTAGGGCAGAATCAGGCCAAATCCCTCTTCTGATTAATTTCCAGAAAAGAGACACTAAATGTTATAAGAATTGAAAAACAAGTGACACCCACTCCTGCCATTACAAAGCCCTTAACTGCCAAGAGGTGACCTTAGCCAGCTAGTCCGGACGCTAAGTTCATATACCACTACCAACCCGACAAAGCCTCAGGACAGAAAATCTGGCCCAACATAAATATATTGACGATTGGAAAGACCAAGAATCGAAGTGATCTTCAATGTTATTTGGCTATAAACAGAGAGTACATGATGACAGACTATCTGACCACTATGACTGATAGAAAACTGAGGAAAACACTGACTAGGTACAAACTGAGAAAGGTTTTGCCCACTCTGCCCTCGGAGAGAGGTCGAGACAGAACTGCATTTTCTCCTACACTGCCAGAAGTATACAGACTTAGTTGCAATTTCCTCCCACAAAACTGAAAAGAAATACAAAGATTTTAAAACCAAAAAAAATCAAAAGTAGAACATCCAATATCTATTGGGAGAGACGAAGAAGAAAAAACCCTTTGTGGCATATTAGATGCAAAATATATAGCTTCTTGCCACACCTGTAGGGACAGCAAGTGGAACGACCAATCAGAGCAATAGCATTTCGACCTACAGTGCTTCATTTGTACGTCGTGAGGTTCTGGAACAAAAAGGGGAGCCCTAAGGGAGCTCTGAGGAACCTATAAACTTTATCAGAAAGCATTATCATCGTTTTCCGTAGTGGCACAGAGCAGTAGAGTAGAGGCGCTTATAGAAGTTGCACACATTGGGAATATCCTTTTGTAGTTTAGGGTCTGGAGAATATATATTTTGCCTTTTATAAACATAATTTTATATTTAGCAGAATCTTTTTTAATAGCTCACAAATGATTTGAAATGGCAGGCTACTTTGACAAACTGAGATCAATAAGAACGACCTGGTTTTGAATACATCAATGGCCTCGGTCTAGGTGTGTGGAGGACAGACATATTGAACCATTTTGAGGAGGAAATTATAGTCCTAAAAATGCTTTCCCAGTTTTACCGACTCAACCAATGATGTGCAGCTCTGATGTGCAGCTCACTCACCCAATGATGTGCAGCTCTGATGTGCAGCTCACTCACCCAATGATGTGCAGCTCTGATGTGCAGCTCACTCACCCAATGATATGCAGCTCTGATGTGCAGCTCACTCACCCAATGATATGCAGCTCTGATGTGCAGCTCACTCACCCAATGATGTGCAGCTCTGATGTGCAGCTCACTCACCCAATGATGTGCAGCTCTGATGTGCAGCTCACTCACCCAATGATGTGCAGCTCTGATGTGCAGCTCACTCACCCAATGATGTGCAGCTCTGATGTGCAGCTCACTCACCCAATGATATGCAGCTCTGATGTGCAGCTCACTCACCCAATGATGTGCAGCTCACTCACCGGTTATGGCCGATGCGCTCGTGCCAAAAGCTTATGTTGCTTTAGTTTTACATGGTGAAACATTGCTGTTCTCTCTCTCAATAGGTCTATTTGTAAGTTGATCACTTGGTAGCCTACAGACACATTAGAGTTTTCTATTTTCTGCAGGAGCCATTTGCTTTCCAACCTGTGTTTTCCCTCTATTGTAGACTATTTGAAATATTGCAAAAGTCCTGTTTTGGCTGCATGCTGTTCACTGACAGATTTGCTTTCACGACTGTAGGCTAGGCCTTGTTATTGGGCTACACTCCACAGCTAGGCTATTTTTTGAAAAATATTTTATAATAAGCTATTGATCCTTTGTGGCTAAAGTATTGACCTACTCCTGATGTAGTACTCTGAATTATATCATTTATTTCTGGACAGCAGTAATTCTATTTATCAGGGGCTCCGCAGCTCCTCCAGATGCCTTCGCACGGCTGTGATCCTATCAGGAAATAAACGATGCTGGAGAGATGAGAGTTGCAGGCTATCGGAGCAGAAAGAGGGAGAGAGAAATCATAGAAATTGAATGTCATTTTAGTTCTGTGAGGGATACAGGCGAGTTTCTCTCTCTCACCACAGCAATGGCCATATGCGTTGGTCTATATAGGCTGCAATGTTGCCAGAACATAAACCCGGGCCGGCCCAACACCAATCAATTCTTAGAATATGAGGCTTTTTTTATATTACGTTTTTATAAGGGGGCGGTCAGGAGAATTACAGGGAGTTCACATGAATTAACTTTTATTAGGATATTTACATTGCAAACAGTGAAAATAATTGTTTGTGTCACTTGAGGCACCGGATCCTGGAACATGCGTTTCCAGAACGAGAGAGAGAGAGAGAGAGAGAGAGAGAGAGAGAGAGAGAGAGAGAGAGAGAGAGACACAGAACGAGAGAGAGACAGAACGAGAGAGAGACAGAACGAGAGAGAGAGAACGACAGAACGAGAGAGAGAAAGAACGAGAGAGAGAGAGAGAGAGAGAACGAGAGAGAGAACGAGAGAACGAGGCCCATTGAATTTAAAAAAGAGACCAAATCCAAACTTGCAAAATATGGTATGAAGAAGCAGACCAGGCTTTGGTAGAAGTTATAGATCATGTTCACCCATAGCATGGCTTGTATTCCTGAAACACAAACAACACAATGAGCATTTCACAACAATAACAATTTCAGAGCAACAGCCACTGAGCTGGACCAAAACAGGATAAGCCTGGTGCATTGCCAATACACTACACCATACTATGTAGTGCACCAGTTTGGGACACAGATCCTGTCATGAGACTTCTAATAGAGCAATTTGGCGACCCATGAGGTTGAAGCACAATTGGCCCAGCGTCGTCCGGCTTAGGGGATGGTTTGGCCGGCCCGGGATGTCCTTGTCCAATTGCACTCTAGCAACTCCTGTGGCGGGCGCATGCACACAGACAAGGCCGCCAGTACAGTGTTTCACCATAAGACAAGAACATTGAATAAACAGACATTCAACAGTCAACAACATCAGGCTTGATACATGAACATTGGCAGGTGTAAATGCTGAACCTAAAATAACCTTGTTTAAAAATAGGAGGGTTTGACAATCGTGTGATTAAGCAATTAGTGTTGTAGTATAACTCTATGTACGTAGGGCAGCAGTCTCTAAGGTTCGGGGTAGAGTAGCCAGCTAGTAACAGTCTCTAAGGTGTCAGGCAGAGTACAGGGCAGTTGCTGGCCAGTGATGGCTGTTCAACAGTCTTATGGCCTGTAGATGGAAGCTGTTTCACAGTCTATCGGTGCCGGCTTTGATACACTTGTACTGTCTCTGCCTTCTAGATGTAACAGGGTGATCAGGCTGTGGCTCGGATGGCTGATGTCCTTGATGATCTTCTTGGTATTCCTATGACACCAGGTGCTGTAGATGTCCTGGAGGGTAGGCAGTGTGCCCTGGGTGATGCTTTGGACAACCAAGCTGTGATGTAGGCAGACAGAATGCTTTCGATGGTGCATGTGTAGAAAATCTTGACGGTCCAATCCACATTTCTGTTGCGCCTTCTTCACCACGATGAGGGTGTTGTGGGACCATTTCAGGTCCTTGGTGATGTCCACATGCGTCTTGGGTCTGAACCATTGAATTGCGACTCCACTTTGTCCTTGTGCTCTTGTTCTGGCTCTGATCGACTTACGGAGGTCATAGCTGGTCATATTCCCAGTCGCCTTGCTGTGATTCACGCTTTCAGTTTTGCGTGAACGCTGCCATCTATCCACAGGTTTTGGTTTGGATATGTTCTGATCGTCACCATAGGAATAGGATCCTCCACACCCTTCCTGATGAACCAAGTGACCCGAGGCAGTGTAATTGTCAATATTATTCCCAGAGGTGGCCTGGAACATATCCCAGTCCACATGATCTAAATAGTCCTGTAGCATAGATTCCGATCCTTGACGCCAACCTGCTCCAGAACGCTCAGGACTTCAGACTGGGGTGAAGGTTCACCTTCCAACAGGACAACAATCCTAAGCACACAGCCAATACGATGCAGGAGTGGCTTCAGGACAAGTCTCTGAATGTCCTTGAGTGGCCCAGTCAGATCCCGGACTTGAATCCGATCGAACATCTCTGGAGAGATCTGAAAATAGTTATGCAACAACGCTCCCCATCCAACCTGACAGAGCTTGAGAGGATCTGCAGTGAAGAATGGGAGAAACTACCGAAATACAGGTGTGCCAAGTTTGTAGCATCATACCCAAGAAGACTCGAGGCTGTAATTCAAATGTGCTTCAACAGAATGCTTTCTTGGAGCATTTCATTGAACCGCGAGTGAAATACAGAGGTCGGATCCGATGATCGTAGGGGGACTAGCGGGTTTCGGAAGTGATTTGACACTCGGCAGCTGGGACAATGGTCTTCCAAGGCCCTCCTCAACCCGGGTTGGTGGAACCGGGCGGCGATCTGTTCCTGGCTCTTCTCCATTCCCAGGTGCGCCCCCAACAGATGGGTGTGGGCCAGCTGAAGAACGGTTCCCATGTACCGTCAGGCAGCAACAGTACCTCTCGAAGCTCCCCCTGTTGGTACAACACCTGATACAAAACGTTATTCTTGATTTGGAAATGGGGGTATAGCCAGTCACTCAACCCCGGAAGTAGCTGGCCATCGATCACTATCACTTGGGCTGCGGCGGCTTTCAAGTTCCGATCCTCCCACTGGGTAGTCCCAAACTGTCCCCTCAGTTCGCCCATGGAGGGTGTCTCAGCATTTCCCTCAAAATCAATGAGGGGGAGGATGGGCACCTCCTCCAGTTGTTTACCAGGAAGGTCGGCTTCCAGCGCCAACTAGGACTCCGGACCGCATAGACAATGGGTCATCCTCGCACTCGTCTCCCGCCGGCTCATACCTTTTTCCTCAGCTCGTGCCTCCACAGTGCCGAGAACCTCGGACAATCTGGGAGGGGTACCGGCAACTCGGGTACCGGCAACTCGGGTATGGCACCCACCATCATCTGGCAGCTCCCTTGTGGCATCACGATGTTGGCCTGTACAGTCTCATACCGGTTGGTGTCACCCGACCACATTCGGTCCCCTGGGCCAGCAGGCTTATGGCTATGATCGTAACCACAATCCCCGAGTCAAATAGAGCTTCGGTGTCGTGTCCATCAACGTTCCCCGGGACCATGGGTGCCGTTGGTTCATGGTCCGCCCAACAGGAGGTGACATAGTTCACTGTGTGGCCCACCTCGCTTCCGGGGCTCGCTGATGGCATTGACTCCTCTCGAGCCGAGGCATTTCCATGCAAGGTGCCCCCGGACACCACACTCAAAACACCTCCTTTGGGGTCCATCTACCTGGACTAATTTGGCGGCGGGTCAGCTCTCCCCCGGCCATCCCTCCGTGGTTCTGTGGCCCTTTGGCCCCACTGACTGTCGGTTCGGGGTATACGGCGATGAGGGTGCCCTTCCTTCCCTTCAGACGGGTCCCCGACTCTGCCCGGCTCCCCTTCAGCAGGGCCTCTGTGTTCTGCTGAGTCCCCACTGCCCCCAGGAGGTCCTCAAAGGTCTGAGGCGTAGACTCACTGCCCTCTTGAGTATCTCCCATTTGAGATCACCGTAGTTAGCCGCATGTTCGCTGTTAAAAGGTCACAATATGCCCTATGGGCGTTCCCGAACGGTAACGGGGCCAGCAGACTTGCCCACTTGGCAATCCTTCCCGTAGCGGCTGTCCGTTCAAACGTGCAGAGGTGCGTTTCGATGTCGTCGTCCTCCGTTAGCTTGATTAAAAACTGGTTTGGATGAGATTCAGTAGGCGCACCTCCTGAATTTCTCACGAGGTGGACATTTTGTAGCCGCTGTTCCTCATGCGTTCATTCCTGCAACGCCTGTTGTGCATGTTGAGCCCGGACAAACTGAGCTATCAACTCACCACCGTTCCCCTGTTCTGCTCTTCTGGCAGCTTTATGTCACTCATCCAGCTGGTGACTAATCAGCGCCACAATCAGCCCCAATTAGTCCTGACCGGAGAGCCCGTCGCGACCTGGCACGTCCAGCAGAGGGAGCCAGCGCCACGTCATGTAGACCCCGTCTGTCAGCCCATACTTTACCATCCAGCTGAGGCAGGGGCATGTGGTCAGCACAGACCCCTGTGGGGTTCTAGTGGCAGGGAGGTAGTGGGTGACTCTGGGGTTCTAGTGGCAGGGAGGGTGTGGGTGACTGTGGGGTTCTAGTGGCAGGGAGGGTGTGGGTGACTGTGGGGTTCATGTGGCAGGGAGGGTGTGGGTGACTGTGGGGTTCATGTGGCAGGGAGGGTGTGGGTGACTGTGGGGTTCTAGTGGCAGGGAGGGTGTGGGTGACTGTGGCGTTCTAGTGGCAGGGAGGGTGTGGGTGACTGTGGGGTTCTAGTGGCAGGGAGGGTGTGGGTGACTGGAGTTCTAGTGGCAGGGAGGGTGTGGGTGACTGTGGGGTTCTAGTGGCAGGGAGGGTGTGGGTGACTGTGGGGTTCTAGTGGCAGGGAGGGTGTGGGTGACTGTGGGGTTCATGTGGCAGGGAGGGTGTGGGTGACTGTGGGGTTCTAGTGGCAGGGAGGGTGTGGGTGACTGTGGGGTTCTAGTGGCAGGGAGGGTGTGGGTGACTCTGGGGTTCTAGTGGCAGGGAGGGTGTGGGTGACTGTGGGGTTCTAGTGGCAGGGAGGGTGTGGGTGACTGTGGGGTTCATGTGGCAGGGAGGGTGTGGGTGACTGTGGGGTTCATGTGGCAGGGAGGGTGTGGGTGACTGTGGGGTTCTAGTGGCAGGGAGGGTGTGGGTGACTGTGGCGTTCTAGTGGCAGGGAGGGTGTGGGTGACTGTGGGGTTCTAGTGGCAGGGAGGGTGTGGGTGACTGGAGTTCTAGTGGCAGGGAGGGTGTGGGTGACTGTGGGGTTCTAGTGGCAGGGAGGGTGTGGGTGACTGTGGGGTTCTAGTGGCAGGGAGGGTGTGGGTGACTGTGGGGTTCATGTGGCAGGGAGGGTGTGGGTGACTGTGGGGTTCTAGTGGCAGGGAGGGTGTGGGTGACTGTGGGGTTCTAGTGGCAGGGAGGGTGTGGGTGACTCTGGGGTTCTAGTGGCAGGGAGGGTGTGGGTGACTGTGGGGTTCTAGTGGCAGGGAGGGTGTGGGTGACTGTGGGGTTCTAGTGGCAGGGAGGGTGTGGGTGACTGTGGGGTTCTAGTGGCAGGGAGGGTGTGGGTGACTGTGGGGTTCTAGTGGCAGGGAGGGTGTGGGTGACTGTGGGGTTCATGTGGCAGGGAGGGTGTGGGTGACTGTGGGGTTCTAGTGGCAGGGAGGGTGTGGGTGACTGTGGGGTTCTAGTGGCAGGGAGGGTGTGGGTGACTGTGGGGTTCTAGTGGCAGGGAGGGTGTGGGTGACTGTGGGGTTCATGTGGCAGGGAGGGTGTGGGTGACTGTGGGGTTCTAGTGGCAGGGAGGGTGTGGGTGACTGTGGGGTTCTAGTGGCAGGGAGGGTGTGGGTGACTGTGGGGTTCTAGTGGCAGGGAGGGTGTGGGTGACTGTGGGGTTCTAGTGGCAGGGAGGGTGTGGGTGACTGTGGGGTTCTAGTGGCAGGGAGGGTGTGGGTGACTGTGGGGTTCTAGTGGCAGGGAGGGTGTGGGTGACTGTGGGGTTCTAGTGGCAGGGAGGGTGAAAAGCGTCTGTGTTCGTCCTACAGTATCCAAAATTTGATCAACACTTTAATACCTGTGTCAAAAAGAATTGTTTCTTCCTCATTTGATCATCTGGCTCTCATACATCCTTCTACATATGGTGTAGATATGTCTTTCTGTCCAGTCATTGTTAAGGCATTTGTCTTCTACGGTGCCTCGTCGTTCTCCTCTCTCCCCCCTCCCTGCTACCCGTAGATCCCAATGTGGGGAGGAAGAGGAGGTGATGAATAAAGAGAGAAAGGTGATAGTTCTGCTTCCTTTTCCCTTTTCACTGCAGTGGTCAAAAGTAGTGCACTATGTAGGGACTAGGGTGCCGTTAGGGACTCGGTTAGGCTTCTAGAAGGAGAAGATGGATGATCTTTGGACCTGTGTTGTTGCAGTGGTTTGTCTTTGCTCAATTTGCTGGGTGTGCGTGTCGGCCTGTACCGTACCTCTGGAGCATCTGTGGTCCCTTGCCAAGGGAGGCAGAAAGAAGTTATTAATGAATTTCTTCTACGGCGGGCGGAGAGGGGAAAGGCCTGAGACAGGCTCTGCTGATGCTGCCGTTCATTAATCAGCCCCTCATCGCTGGGAGAAGAGTGAGCGGAACAGCACAATTACTGACCGCCACTGCACTTTTCAGACACGGGGTCTCTCGTGTTAATAAAGGGGCAATCTGCGATTGGAACAACAACAACAACAAAGTTTTTTTTTATTAATTATATATACACATTGATTTCTGAAGAATATAACTTATAATTGCCTCATGACCTCAGTTCAACTGTCTTACCCCATTAAAATGCTAAATGTTTATTTTACTTGATTGTTTGTAAACAATTTAATTGGAAACAAACACTGTATAGTTTCAAAACATGGATAAAACTATAATTTAGATATGATGGATGGTCCATCCTTGCAGCCCTGGGGCGGCAGGGTAGCCTAGTGGTTAGAGCGTTGGACTAGTAACCGGAAGGTTGCAAATTCAAAACTCCCGAGCTGGCAAGTCTGTCATCCTGCCCCTGAACAGGCAGTTAACCCACTGTTCCTAGGCTGTCATTGAAAATAAGAATTTGTTCTTAACTGACTTGCCTAGTTAAATAAATAAATCAAATCCATTGTTCCGTTTATGAATTTGAGATTGGTTACATTTCTCCAGCCCCGTCCCTTAGCTGGTGTTCACTTGTTATAGTTTGAACTGCAGATTGCCCCATTTAACACTGAGGTAATGATGACCACTCTGCTCTGTTTCAACGTTGGCTGGAGCGTATAGTAAAGTAGAATAAACCAACATAGTGTAACGACCTCATAGAACATAAATGAGAGAACCTACACAACACTTCTCAGGTTCGAGAATAGATGATTTATTGACTCACAGGCCTTAGCCTACGCTAAATATATCCGATAAAGCAACCACAGCTACCCATCTCAATGTCGGGACATTGCCGGCACGGCAGTACAACAGCTATGCAGCCTTCTTTTCACTGTGTGGGGATGCTGCTTTTCTCTGTCTCAGACATTATGCCTTGAAAGGTCCTTTGCTGCTCTTCTCGGATGATTAGAAAGAGAAGGAAATGAGTGGGTCATATAATCTGCCTATGATGATATAGATCTGTGAAGGATAAATAATATGATCAAGCATCTCCCCACCCCGCCCAGCCCCTCCCCTCCCCTCACCAGCCCGCCCAGCACCTCCCCACGCCACCCCTTCCCTCACCACCCCGCCTATCAATACTTCATAGAATCACCTTTGGCAGCGATTACAGCTGTGAGTCTTTTTTGAGTCTTTCTCTAAGAGATTTCCACACCTGGAATGTGCAACATTTGCCCAAAATTCTCTTCAAGCTCTGTCAAATTGCTTGTTGATCATCGATAGAAAACCATTTTCAGGTCTTGCCATACATTTTCAAGCAGATTTAAGTCAAAACTGTAACTTGGACTCTCAGGAACGTTCACTGTCTTCTTGGTAAGCAACTCCAGTGAAGATTTGGCCGTTGAATTAGTGTCTGGTAGAAAGCAGGCTGAACCAGATTTTCCTCAAGGATTTTGCCTGTCCGTTTTGCCAATCCGTTTTCTTTTTTAATCCTGAAAACTCCCCAGACCTTAATGATGACAAGCCTACCCATAACATGATGCAGCCACCACTATGCTTGGAAATATGAAGAGTGGTACTCAGCGATGTGCTGTATTGGATTTGCCCCAAACATGACATTTTGTATTCAGGACAACAGGTGAATTGCTTTGCCACATTTTTGCAGTGTTACTTTAGTGTCTTGTAGCAAACAGGAAAATATTTTCACTCTGTACAGGCTTCCTGGCTACACTGGGTACCAGTACTGAGTCGATGTGCAGGGGTACGAGGTAATAACATGGTTATATACACAGGGTACCAGTACTGAGTCAATGTGCAGGGGTATGAGGTAATAACATGGTTATATACACAGGGTACCAATACTGAGTAGATGTACAGGGGTATGAGGTAATAACATGGTTATATACACAGGGTACCAGTACTGAGTTATTGTGCAGGGGTATGAGGTAATAACATGGTTATATACACAGGGTACCAGTACTGAGTTGATGTGCAGGGGTATGAGGTGATAACATGGTTATATACACAGTGTACCAGGACTGAGTTATTGTGCAGGGGTATGAGGTAATACTGTGCCTTGCAACACTATTCATCCCTCTTGGTGTTGTTCCTATTTTGTTGTATTACAACTGTAACGTCTGCTTTCAGCTCTCAGCTCTCACTCTTAAACACGTAGAACGCAGCTCACTGTCCAGATCCCAATCACCTGAATTCTGGTCACCTGTTCACACACGTGTATGTTATTATCCAGGGACAAAATTGTGGAGAAGTACAGATCAGGTTTGAGTTATAAAAAAACGTTGAACATCCCACGGAGCAACAACAAACCTACCAAGAGAGGGCCGCCCACCAAAACTCATGGTCCAGGCAAGGAGGGCATTAATCAGATAGGCAACAAAGAGACCAAAGATAACCCTGAAGGATCTGCAAAGCTCCACAGTGGAGATGGGAGTATCTGTCCATAGGACCACTTTAAGCCGTACACTCCACAGAGCTGGGCTTTACGGAAGAGTGGCCAGAAAAAAAAGCCATTGCTTAAAGAAAGAAATAAGCAAACTGTTACAGATACAAGTATCCAGTGTGTGTGTTTCTTTTCTCTCCTTCTCCCCTCACAGGTGAAAATCATCACTCCCCAATCAGTCACCACTCATCAATCAGAAGACACACCCCTCCTGTTTCCTACCCAATCTCCGTTCCTTTCCCTTTGTTTAAAAACCCTGTCAGTTGTTTGCTGTGGAGCTCAATCTCTCTGTAAATGCCATGTCTGTAGGGCTCTCTGTTTCACGCTCTCTTTGTGTATTGACCTCTCTTTTGTTTGAGCACCTCCATAGCACTTTGTCCTCACCTGTGAGTATTGTTTTTGGTTATGGTGTTTGTGTTTGTTTGCTGGTGGGAAAAGGGGGAACCAAGACAAGTCGCCCATGGGCATACACTACCCGTAGGTAAACTTTGTTAAATACACTAGTTAGAACTGGGCGGACCACCCACTGTATTTTAGGTTAGTTAGTTAGCTGTTGTTAAAGTAGGCTAGTCTAGCTTAGGGGTGTTTTTGAATACTTATTGTTTCTTTCCTTGGGTCCAGCTCAGCCCCTTTTCCTGCTCCCCCATTACCGTGTGTTTATTAATAAACCTTGAGTTTGACGGTAGATTTCAGTTGTCGTAGTTATTTCGTTCACACTTTTACTTTGTCACTATTAGAATTTGTATGAGTTATGTTATGGGTCTCATTACCATCCCCCTAGACTGTCGGGCCAAAAGGGATTCGTAACACAAACATGTTTGGTGTTCACCAAAAGGCATGTGGGAGACTCCCCAAACATATGGATGAAGGTACTCCATCAAGGAAAACCCTATGTCTGGCGCAAACCCAACACCTCTCATCACCCCGAGAACCTCATCCCCACAATGAAGCATGGTGGTGGCAGCATCATGCTTTAGGGATGTTTTTTCATCGGCAGGGACTGGGAAACTGGTCAGAATTGAAGAAATTGCGCTAAATAAATAATAAATAAATAATAATAATAAATAAATAAATAATAAATAAAGGGAAATTCTTGAGGCAAACCTGTTTCAGTCTTCCAGAGATTTGAGAGACTGGGAAGGAGGTTCACCTTCCAGCAGGACAATGGCCCTAAGCATGCTGCTAAAGCAACACTTGAGTGGTTTAACTTCTTGAAACTCCCCAACCCGGATCCGGGTTTGTGACTAAAGCCTCAGGCTCATTAGCATAACGCAACGTTAACGATTTCTGAAAATCGCAAATAAAATGAAAATAATGCTTCTGCTCTCAAGCTTAGCCTTTTCTTAACAACACTGTCATCTCAGATTTTCAAAATATGCTTTTGAACCATAGAAATTGACTAATTTGTGTAAGAGTATGCAAAGCTAGCATAGCATTTTGTGTAGCATGTAGCACGCAACATTTTCACAAAAACCAGATAACCAAATAAATAAAATCATTTACCTTTGAAGAGCTTCTGATGTTTTCAATGAGGAGACTCTCAGTCACATACCAAATGCGCAGTGTTTCCTGAAAGCGTCTGTGTGTAGGAGAAATCGTTCCGTTTTCTACATTGCGTCTGGCTACCGAAACGAACCGAAAATGCAGTCACCTACAACGTAAAACTTTTTCCGGATTAACTACATAATATCGACCGAAACATGGCAAACGTTGTTTGGAATCAGTCCTCAAGGTGTTTTTTCACATATCTCTTCATTGACATGCAGTTCGTGGAAGCTTGCTTTACTCTCTGTATTGTTTGGAAAAATACTGGCAGGTGACTTTTGCGCACCAATTTCGGCGCAGGACACCGGGCGGACACGTGGTAAATGTGGTCTGTTATGGTCAATCTTCCAATGATCTGCCTATAAATACGTCACAATGCTGCAGACACCTTGGGGAAACGACAGAAAGGGCAGACTTACTCCTCTCGCGTTCACAGCCATATAAGGAGACCATGGAATACAGAGCCTCAAAAATCCTTGTCATTTCCTGGATGCCATCTCATCTTGGTTTTGCCTGAAGCTCACGTTATAGGGCACGCACAGAGAAGATCTTTGTATTTCTGGACACGTCAGAGTGTTTTCTTTCGAACGGTAGCAATTATATGCATAATCGAGCATCTTTTTGTGACAAAATATCTTGTTTAAAACGGGAACGTTTTTCATCCAAAAATGAAATAGCGCCCCCATAGATGTAAGAGGTTAAGGGGAAACTTTTAAATGTCTTGGAATGGCCTTGTCAACACCCAGACCTCAATCCAATTGAGAATCTGTGGTATGACTTAAAGATTGCTGTTCACCAGCGGAACCCATCCAACTTGAAGGAGCTGGAGCAGTTTTGCCTTGAAGAATGGGCAATAATGCAAATGCTAGATCTGCAAAGCTCATAGAGACATACCCCAAGATATTTGCAGCTGTAATTGCTGCAAAAGGTGGCTCAAGTTTTCTTCTTTTTTTTGTCTTATTTCTTGTTTGTTTAAAAGTAAAATATATTTTGCATCTTCAAAGCGGTAGGCATTTAGTGTGAATCAAATGATACAAATCCCCTAAAAATCTATTTTAATTCCAGGATGTAAGGCAACAAAATAGGAAAAAATCCAGGTGGGGGTGAATGCAGTCTTATGGTTTGGGGATAGAAGCTGTTCAGGGTCCTGTTGGTTCCAGACGTGGTGCATTGGTACCACTTGCCGTGCAGTAGCAGAGAGACCAGTCTAAGACTTGGGAGGCTGGAGTCTTTGACAACTGTTAGGGCCTTCCTCTGACACCGCCTGGTATAGAGGTCCTGGATGACAGGGAGCTCAGCCCAAGTGATACACTGCAGGAGGCCATTATTTCTCTTGCTAGAACAAGAGATGTCCCTGATGTAGAGCCAGTCTTCCTCATCTGTTACATCTCGCTAAAGGAGTTTTGTGCTTGAATATTTATTGTTGTTACGTTCAGTTTGATAATGTGCATCAACTCATTAGTTAGCTAGCTAGCTAACGTTAGCTATCTAGCTGAGCCAGGCAGTCGCACACACTTCATATGAAACCAAACTGTTCTATCTATACAACAAAACAGTGAACTGCCGACACCGGGCAGAGGTGCTAAGTACCTATCATCTGTCAGATTTCTCAGTGTGTCTGACCCTTTACCATGTGTCCCAAATGGCACCCTATTCTCTATTTAGTGCACTACTTTTGATCAGGGCCCATAGAGGAATAGGATTCCATTTGGGACGTACCCTTGTTAGCTTTTTTGGCCCACTCACTGCAGAGTTTCAGCTGCTGTCAGAATGCCACATTTGTCCTGCTGGAAAACACTGAATGAAGCTGAAATAGAAGCCTAATGAGCTGTTGGTCTGAGACATAGTCCCAAATGGCACCCTATTCCGTTACATAGGACACTTATTTTGACCAGGACTCTGGAGCACTTCCATCATGGTTGTCCTCCTCCCAGTTCTCTCGTGGTTGATTCCTTGATTTCACTATGCTGCTGTTTCACCTCTGGTCAAAGTTAGTGTATAGGGAACAGGGTGCTGTTTGGGACGTAGGTGTACAGTTAGCGAGAAGGCATCTTAATTAGGTAGATCAGAGAGGGAGATTATCAGGCCCCTGGGCTGTGTAGAAGAGAGAGAGAGAGAGAGAGAGAGAGAGAGAGAGAGAGAGAGAGAGAACGGGGAGAGAGAGAAAGAGAGATAGAGGGTAGACTGTCAGGCCTCTGTAGGAGAGAGAGACGGAGCAAATCAATTGTTTGTTTTCAAAGATAGCTGTAGAGAAAATCAAAATGGAGATGATGTATGCTACAGATGTCTGCTCTTCCAAGAACAACTTTAAAAATAAAGTAATGGGAGCGTCACCCAAGACCTTGGTGACAGACTGTTCAATACTAGAGGAAAAGAAAACAACAACTTTCATTCTGGGAGCCCTTCAGCCTGGCTGCACCAAATACCCAACACATAGAAAGATTAGTAATGGAAAAGGCAGACAGATAACAATCAATGAGGACAATGATGAAAACTGCCCCTGCCTCCTCATAATGTCTACCATAATGACATCATCATGGTTCAGGGGTCAGAAAGCAGCCTGAGGGAGTTCCAGGAAGACTTCCAGTCCCTCAGAGAAGAAGCAAGAAGCCTCTCCACAGACCGAAATCCATGAGAAGACAACCCCTTCCAAGCCCTGTCCGAAGCCCCGCCTCTCCAATCCTCTCCACAGACCAAAAGGCATGAGAAAACAACCCCTTCCAAGCCCTGACCAAAGTCCAATCTCTCCAATCCTCTCCACAGACCAAAATCCATGAGAAGACGATGCCACCAAGCCCTGACCAAAGCCCCGTCTCTCCAATCCTCTCCACAGGCCAAAATCCATGAGAAGACGATGCCTCCAAGCCCTGACAGCCCTGACCCCTCCAAGCCCTGACAGCCCTGACCCCTCCAAGCCCTGACAGCAGCCCCGTCTCTCCAAGACTCTCCTCTGACGTCAAATCTCTTAGAGACAGTCTATCTTTTCTAGAATGCGACTTTGTTGAGTTCAGAGAGAAATCCTTGACCTGCCAGAGCAGGACCACAGTCAACATCTGACAGAGGAGGAGACCAGCCTGGTGAATCAGGTGGAACAGCAGCACAGTGTGATCAGGGAGCTACAGACAGCTACAAGAGAACTGGAGGAGGACAAACATGCCCTCAGAATGGAAGTGTGTCGCCTGAGAGAGATGCTGACCTCCGCTGCTGTCCACAGTCACCTGCAAGACCTATAGAGAGAGAGATACAGAGAGAGCTACACAGAGAGAGTGCTACAGACAGTTACACAGAGAGAGGGAGCTCTGTGGAGAGAAAGATACAGAGAGAGAGGGGGCTACAGAGAGAGAGCTACAGAGAACTACACAGAGAGGGAGAGAGCTCTATGGAGAGAAAGCTACAGAGAGAGAGAGAGAGAGAGAGAGAGACAGAGAGCTACACACAGAGAGAGAGAGAGATTGTTACAGAGCTACAGAGAGAGTGAGAGAGAGCTCAGAGAGAGATATACAGAGAGAAATATGCAGAGAGAGCTACAGAGAGAGAGAGAGATACAGATAAAACAAGCTGCAGAGAGAGAGAGGGAGAGAGAGCTACAGAGAGCTACACAGAGAGCTACAGAGAGAGAGAGAGCTACAGAGAGAGACAGCTACAGAGAGAGACAGCTACAGAGAGCTATTCAGAGAGCTACAGAGAGCTATACAGAGAGCTACAGAGAGAGAGAGAGAGAGCTACAGAGAGAGAGCTACAGAGAGCTACAGCGAGAGAGGGCTACAGAGAGAGAGAGCTACACAAAGAGCTACACAGAGAGAGAGCTACAGCGAGCTACACAGCGAGCTACAGAGAGAGAGCTACATAGAGAGAGCGCTACAGAGAGCTACACAGAGAGCTACAGAGAGAGAGAGCTACAGAGAGAGATCTACTGAGAGAGAGCTACACAGAGAGCTACACGGAGAGAGAGAGAGCTACAGAGAGCTACACAGAGAGCTACACAGGGAGAGAGCTACAGAGAGCTAAACAGAGAGCTACACACAGATAGAGAGAGTTACAGAGAGCTACACAGAGAACTACAGGGAGCTACAGAGAGAGAAAGAGAGCTACAGAGAGCTACACAGAGAGTTACAGAGCGAGAACTACAGAGAGCTACAGAGAGAGAGCCACATAGAGAGCTACATAGAGAGAGAGCTACACAGAGAACTACAGGGAGCTACAGAGAGAGAAAGAGAGCTACAGAGAGCTACACAGAGAGAGCCACATAGAGAGCTACATAGAGAGAGAGCTACATAGAGAGCTACATGGAGAGCTACATAGAGAGTGCAACAGAGAGAGAGAAAGAAAGAGAGAGGGAGAGTTACTCATTGAATGAGCTCCAGAGAGAGAGCTGTGTCCCAGTCCCGTGGCATGTTTCCAGTAACTACTTAACGGTGATGAGAAAACATTCCCAGTTTCTGTCCTTCATCAGGAAATACCGTGACAGGAACATATTTCATATGAATGTATCCAAAATTGCAACCCTACTTCCTATATAGTGCACTACTTTTCACCAGGGCCCGTAGGACTACGGTCAGTGAAGTGCAGGTGGTCTGGTCAAAGGCAGGGCACTACATAGGGAATAGGGCGCCGTTTGTCTGAAAAGTGTGTGTTCAAGGGTGAATGGTACACGGTGGCTATGGGCACTGTTGGTCCTCAGAGGCTTAGTTGTTCCACTGTAGAGGTGATGATTATAATAACACCTGCTGACATAGTCAGTATTATGTCTATAAACCAAAGCCAATGGGAGTAGTCTTCAGAAGTACATCTATTGCAGAGCCCTGGATTATATAGTGTGTTATACAGTGTGTTATATAGTGTGTTATACAGTGTGTTATATAGGGTGTTATATAGTGTGTTATATAGTGTGTTATATAGTGTGTTATACAGTGTGTTATATAGGGTGTTATATAGTGTGTTATAGTGTGTTTATAGTGTGTATATAGTGTGTTATATAGTGTGTTATAGTGTGTTATATAGTGTGTTATATAGTGTGTTATATAGTGTGTATATAGTGTGTTATATAGTGTGTTATACAGTGTGTTATATAGGGTGTTATATAGTGTGTTATAGTGTGTTTATAGTGTGTATATAGTGTGTTATATAGTGTGTTATAGTGTGTTATATAGTGTGTTATATAGTGTGTTATATAGTGTGTATATAGTGTGTTTATAGTGTGTATATAGTGTGTTATATAGTGTGTTATATAGTGTGTTATAGTGTGTTATATAGTGTGTTATATAGTGTGTTATATAGTGTGTTATATAGTGTGTTATATAGTGTGTTATATAGGGTGTTATATAGTGTGTTATATAGGGTGTTATATAGTGTGTTATATAGTGTGTTTATAGTGTGTTTATAGTGTGTTATATAGTGTGTTATATAGTGTGTTATTCTCAGGGGAAGATGTTCTGTAGTATAATGGCGGAGGATGGCTACAGTTTTATGGGCTGCTAACTAATTGTGCTATTTTTAAGTGTGTTTTTTTCTGCATTCTTTGTCATTTATTTTGTACATAATGTTGCTGCTTACGTCTCTTATAACAAAAGCTTCTGGATTTCAGAACAGTTTAGTAGGCAGGAGGCAGTCGCAACTACTGAATTATTTAAGCACTATATATATATATATATATATATATATACAGGCAGGCTACACTACCGGTATGTTATCCGTGTCGTCATTCGGTGAAACATAAGATATTACAGTTTATAATGTCCCATCATCATGACACCTGGTTCCAATCCCCATCACCGTATATATACCCTCTGCCATTTCTCTTTGTCGGACATTGTAAATGTTTTGCTGAGAGGAATCTCTCCTACTATTTCCTGAGTACTATATTATTTTAGGTTTCGTCCTGCTTTTATATATATATTATTTTAGGTTCGTCCTGCTTTTATATATATATATAAAAGCAGGACGAAACCTAAAATAATATATATATAAAAGCAGGACGAAACCTAAAATAATATAGTACTCAGGAAATAGTAGGAGAGATTCCTCTCAGCAAAACATTTACAATGTCCGACAAAGAGAAATGGCAGAGGGTATATATACGGTGATGGGGATTGGAACCAGGTGTCATGATGATGGGACATTATAAACTGTAATATCTTATGTTTCACCGAACGACGACACGGATAACATACCGGTAGTGTAGCCTAGTGGTTAGAGCGTTGGACTAGTAACCGGAAGGTTGCAAGTTCAAACCCCCGAGCTGACAATGTACAAATCTGCCGTTCTGCCCCTGAACAGGCAGTTAACCCACTGTTCCTAGGCCGTCATTGAAAATAAGAATTTGTTCTTAACTGACTTGCCTAGTTAAATAAAGATACCGTGGGTTTTCATGCATCGGAAGGACAGAGCTGGTACCTCCTGTAAGACGAGGGGTGGTGGTGGGTGTCCACTATACAGTTGGCTGGGTTTTCCTGCATTGGCAGGACAGAGCTGGTACCTCCTGTAAGATGAGGGGTGGTGGTGGGTGTCCACTATATAGTTGGCTGGGTTTTCCTTCATCGGCAGGACAGAGCTGGTACCTCCTGTAAGACGAGGGGTGGTGGTGGGTGTCCACTATACAGTTGGCTGGGTTTTCCTGCATCGGCAGGACAGAGCTGGTACCTCCTGTAAGACGAGGGGTGGTGGTGGGTGTCCACTATACAGTTGGCTGGGTTTTCCTGCATCGGCAGGACAGAGCTGGTACCTCCTGTAAGACGAGGGGTGGTGGTGGGTGTCCACTATACTGTTGGCTGGGTTTTCCTGCATCGGCAGGACAGAGCTGGTACCTCCTGTAAGACGAGGGGTGGTGGTGGGTGTCCACTATACAGTTGGCTGGGTTTTCCTGCATCGGCAGGACAGAGCTGGTACCTCCTGTAAGACGAGGGGTGGTGGTGGTGGGTGTCCACTATACAGTTGGCTGGGTTTTCCTGCATCGGCAGGACAGAGCAGGTACCTCCTGTAAGGTGAGGGGTAGTGGTGGGTGTCCACTATACAGTTGGCTGGGTTTTCCTGCATCGGCAGGACAGAGCAGGTACCTCCTGTAAGACGAGGGGTGGTGGTGGGTGTCCACTATACAGTTGGCTGGGTTTTCCTGCATCGGCAGGACAGAGCAGGTACCTCCTGTAAGATGAGGGGTGGTAGTGGGTGTCCACTATACAGTTGGCTGGGTTTTCCTGCATCGGCAGGACAGAGCAGGTACCTCCTGTAAGACGAGGGGTGGTGGTGGGTGTCCATTTGTCAATAAAAGCGTGTCTAATACTAAGGAAATCTCGAGGTTTTACTCGCCTGAGGTAGAGTATCTCATGATAAGCTGTAGACCACACTATCTACCTAGAGAGTTTTCATCTGTATTCTTTATAGCTGTCTACATACCTCCACTGACCGATGCTGGTACTAAGACGCACTCTACCAGCTGTATAAGGCCACTCAACCAGCTGTATAAGGCCACTCAACCAGCTGTATAAAGCCAGTCAACCAGCTGTATAAGGCCAGTCAACCAGCTGTATAAGGCCACTCAACCAGTTGTATAAGGCCACTCAACCAGCTGTATAAGGCCACTAAACCAGCTATATAAGGCCACCCACCAGCTGTATAAGAGCAAACAAGAACATGCTCATCCAGAAGTGGCGCTCCTAGTGGCCGGGGACTTTAATGCAGACAAACTTAAATCAGTTTTACCTCATTTCTACCAGCATGTCACGTGCAACCAGAGGAAAACAACTGTAGATCACCTTTACTCCACACACAGAGACGCATACCAAGCTCTCCCTCACCCTCCATTTGGCAAATCTGACCATAACTCTATTCCACTGATTCCTGCTCACAAGCAAAAATTAAAGCAGGAAGTACCCGTGACTCGCTCAATACGCAAGTGGTCAGATAACACAAATTCAGATACTCAACTAAAGGACTGTTTTGTAGCACAGACTGGAATATGTTCAGGGATTCTTCCGATGGCATTGAGGAATACACCACATCAGTCAATGGCTTCATCTGTCAGGACCCGGTTACGAACTTGGGTCTCCGGAGTGAGAAACAGTCACTTAACCAACTGAGCCACGAATAGTCAGCAGAACCCAGAAGATGAGGCAGACACAGCAGTACTTAAGACGGTGTATTTAATAAAGTAAAAAGGAGAAGTCCTTCAATACAAAAAATGGCAAATCCAAAAGGTGGTAGGAATAGCACAAAAAAGCCTCAAGAGATACTCAAAAACAAAAACAGAATTCCACAAGAGCATCCACCGGAATCGACAAGAATACACAGAACACTAGGGCTGGGTGCTAACATACAAACACAGAGCACAGAACTGAGGGAAACTAAGGGTTTAAATACAATCAGGGGAAACGAGGCACAGGTGCAAATAATAATGGGGAACAAGGGAAAAAACATGAGGTCAAAAAGCACAATGGGGGCATCTAGTGACCAAAACCCGGAACAACCCTGGCCAAATCCTGACAGAATCCCCCTAGGAACGGCTCCTGACGTTCCTACCAGCTCTCTCAGGGTGGAGGGCCCTGAACTGACGAATGAGGTCAGGGTCCAGGATGTCTTTGGCAGGAACCCAGGAGCGCTCCTCGGGACCGTAGCCTTCCCAGTCCACCAGATACTGCCAGGACCGCTGCACCCGGCGGGAATCCAGTATCCGATGGACGGTATAAGCCGGCTGGCCTCCAATGACACGAGGCGGAGGGGGAGGTCTGTCTGCCGGGACAAGGGGAGAAAAAACAACAGGTTTTAACAATGAAATGTGAAATGTGGGATTAATCTTAAGGGATCTGGGTAAGTGTAGGCGATAAGAAACTGGGTTAACTCTCCTGGCAACCTTGAAGGGACCGATGTATTTTTGGGACAGCTTGCGAGACTCCACCCGTAGAGGTAAGTCTCTTGTGGAGAGCCAGACTCTCTGGCCGGGGCGCAGGGTAGGCCCGGGACGGCGACGTCTGTTGGCTTGTTGTTGGTACCTCTGTGAGGAACGCATAAGATTAAGACGGGTCTTCCTCCACATAAGCCGACAGCGTCTGACGAACTTCAAGGCTGAAGGCACTCTGACTTCTGCCTCCTGGTCCGGGAACAATGGAGGAGCATAGCCAAATTGACACTCGTGCGGGGACATACCAGTGGAGGAGGAGCGCAAGGTGTTGTGCGCGTATTCGGCCCAAACAATAAAGGATGACCATGTGGACGGGTTGTCACGAGTCATACATCGGAGGGTGGTTTCCAGCTCTTGATTCATCCTCTCTGTTTGGCCGTTGGACTCCGGATGGTACCCTGAAGATAGACTGGCAGAAGCCCCATGAGTTGGCAGAAGGCCTTCCAAAACCTTGAGGCGAACTGGGGACCTCTGTCAGAAACCATATCTTGAGGAATGCTGAAGACTCGGAACACATGATTAATTACCAACTCAGCCGTTTCCTTGGCAGAAGGTAACTTAGTCAGAGGGACGAACCTGGCCGCCTTTGAAAACCTGTCGATTATGACTAGGATAGTAGTATTGCCATGGGATGGAGGAAGTCCAGTAATAAAGTCCAATGAGATATGGGACCAGGGTCTGTGGGGAACAGGTAAAGGGTGAAGGAGTCCTTGAGGGCGGAGGTGAGAAGATTTGCCCTGGCAGCACACGGGACAGGCATTGACGAAAGTGGCAACGTCTTCTCTTATGGTAGGCCACCAGAACTTACGCTGGATGAACTCCAAGGTGCGACCTATGCCCGGATGACAGGTGAGGCGAGAGGAGTGCCCCCACAGAAGGACCTGAGTCCTCACTGCCTTGGGGACAAACAACCGATTGGCAGGACCTCCTTTCGGGTCCGGTTCGCTAGCTTGAGCACGTCTCACGGTATCCTCAACTTGCCACGAGATCGGAGCCACAATCTTAGCAGCAGGAAGGACAGGCATGTCCGTGTCATCTCGAATGGCAGGAGCGTAGACTCGGGACAGGGCATCCGGTTTGAGATTCTTCGACCCGGGCCGATAGGTGAGGATAAACTGGAATCGATTGAAGAAAAGAGACCATCTAGCTTGTCTAGAGTTCAACCGCTTCGCCTGCTGGATATACTCCAGATTTTTGTGGTCCGTAAGCACTTGAAACGGGTGAGAAGCCCCCTCGAGCCAGTGTCTCCATTCCTTCAATGCCATCTTAACCGCTAGGAGTTCACGATCCCCCACATCGTAGTTCCTCTCAGTCGGGGTAAGCCGGTCTGAGAAGAAAGCGCACGGATGAAGCTTCTTGTCTTCACCCCTCTGAGACAGGACAGCTCCAACACCAACCTCTGATGCGTCTACCTCCACCACAAATGGTTCATCCGTAGTCGGTAGTATCAGGATGGGAGCAGAGAGAACGCGCTGCTTGAGTCCTTGGAAGGCCGTCTCAGCTTCTCTTCCCCACAAAAACCTTGCATTGCCACCCTTGGTTAAAGCTGAGAGAGGGGCTGCCACCAAGCTGAAGTTCTTGATGAACTTGCGGTAAAAGTTTGTGAAGCCCAGGAAACGCTGAACTTCCTTAACGGATTTGGGGGTGGGCCAATCCGCTACCGCCCCTACCTTCCTGGGGTCCATTTGGACTCGACCGGGTTCCACTACATATCCCAGGAATTGTACTCGGGATGAATGGAATTCACATTTTTCCGGCTTAACGTACAGATGGCTGTCCAGGAGGCGTTTGAGTACTTGTCTGACATGCTTAGTGTGTTCTTGAAGGGAGCTCGAAAAGATGAGGATGTCATCCAAGTAAACGAACACAAATATGTTAAGCATATCCCTAAGCACATTGTTTATGAGCGCTTGGAACACCGCTGGGGCGTTGGTCAGGCCGAAGGGCATCACCAAGTATTCATAGTGACCAGTAGGCGTGTTGAAAGCGGTCTTCCACTCGTCACCAGGTCTGATCCGCACAAGATGGTATGCGTTCCGCAGGTCAAGCTTAGTGAAAACAACTGCTTCCTGGAGCAGCTCGAAGGCTGTGGCCATAAGGGGTAGCGGGTAACGGTTACGGACGGTTATGGCATTGAGTCCCCGGTAGTCGATGCAAGGACGTAATCCACCGTCTTTCTTGGCCACAAAGAAAAACCCTGCTCCCGCCGGGGAGGTGGATGGACGCATGAGGCCTGCTTCCAGAGCGTCCTTGATGTAGGTATCCATAGCAGCTCGTTCGGGTGGAGATAGGGAAAAGATCCGACCCCTGGGGGCAAGTGCCCGGAAACAGGTCGATGGGGCAATCGTAAGGTCTATGGGGTGGTAGCATGGTGGCCCTCTGTTTGCTAAACACCAGTTTGAGGTCATGGTAACACTCGGGAACTCGGGTCAGGTCGATGGATTCTAAAGACTCGGGAGTAGAACTCGGGGAATTCTGGAAAATACAAGTAGCTTGGCACGTAGGACCCCACTGCTTGATAGTGCCCACAGACCAGTCGATGTGAGGGTTATGGCTGTGAAGCCAGGGGTATCCAAGGACGAGAGGGAACTCGGAACAGGAGATCAAATGAAAGTTCATCAATTCCTGGTGTTGTGAAACTGAAAGTCGCAAGGAGGTAGTGACATGAGTGACAAGTCCAGATCCCAAAGGGCTTCCATCCAATGTAGTGACCCTCATGGGTTCACTTAGAGGTTCAGAGGGAACGCCATTCTCCTTCGCCCAGACACCATCCATGAAGTTACCTGCGGCTCCAGAGTCTACCAAGGCTTGAAGGTGAAGCTTGTGGTTGTCCCAGGAGAGGGTGACTGGAATGAGCAGACGGGAGTTGGACGGATGGGAGGAGGTTATGTTTCCCGTTACAGTTCCCCCGGTCTGTACGGGACAGAGCGTTTCCCTGGAGCCCGGGACACGTGGAACGGAAATGGCCCGGTTTGCCGCAATATAGACAGCGTCGCTCCTCATCCGGCGGTCTCTCTCAGCCTGGGAGATGCGTCCAATCTGCATGGGTTCCGATGGAGCCAGCGAGGATAAAGGTGGGGACTCGGAGCTGGGACTGATAGGGGCTAGAGGTCTACGGTTGAGTTCTCTCTCTCAGACGCTGGTCAATGCGTGAGGCCAACTTGATCAGGGACTCGAGATTGTCCGGTGGTTCCCGAGTGGCCAGTTCATCTTGGATAGTGTCGGAAAGGCCTTTCAGAAAGCACACCGTGAGCGCCTCGTTGTTCCAGCCACTTGCTGCTGCCACCGTGCGGAACTGGATGGCATAGTCCGTCACGCTGCGCCAACCTTGGTGGAGAGTCAGGAGCTGTTTGGCTGAGTCAGAACCACTGCTTGGGCCTTGAAACACTCGTTTGAATTCCTCAGCAAAGGCAGAGTAGCTGGCACAGCAGGAACTATGGGCATCCCACACAGCAGTAGCCCAGGCCAGGGCTTTTTCCGACAGCAGGGTGATGATATAAGCGATCTTAGACCGGTCGGTGGGAAACGACGAGGGTTGTAGCTCAAAGGAGAGAGAACATTGGGTGAGAAACCCTTTACAAGCACTTGGATCACCTGAGAACCGTTGGGGAGGTGGAAGACGAGGTTCAGCCAGGGGGTTAACTGCCATGGGTACGTGAATCTGAGGTACTGGGACGGGAACTGTTGCCGGGGTAAGACGATCAGATATTTGCTTAATGGAAGTCAGCATCTCCGACAGAAGATGAGAATGTCTAGCCATTAAGGCCTCTTGCTGAACCAGGGCGGCTTCGTGGCGTTGGACAGTCTCCTGGTGGTGGGACAGCATGGCAAAAAGGTCCTGGGAACTGGCTGCCTCTGGGTTCATTTATGGCTCTGTGTTTCTGTCAGGACCCGGTTACGAACCTGGGTCTCCGGAGTGAGAAACAGTCACTTAACCAACTGAGCCACGAATAGTCAGCAGAACCCAGAAGATGAGGCAGACACAGCAGTACTTAAGACGGTGTATTTAATAAAGTAAAAAGGAGAAGTCCTTCAATACAAAAAATGGCAAATCCAAAAGGTGGTAGGAATAGCACAAAAAAGCCTCAAGAGATACTCAAAAACAAAAACAGAATTCCACAAGAGCATCCACCGGAATCGACAAGAATACACAGAACCCTAGGGCTGGGTGCTAACATACAAACACAGAGCACAGAAAACTAAGGGTTTAAATACAATCAGGGGAAAAAGAGGCACAGGTGCAAATAATAATGGGGAACAAGGGAAAAAACATGAGGTCAAAAAGCACAATGGGGGCATCTAGTGACCAAAACCCGGAACAACCCTGGCCAAATCCTGACATCATCAATAAGTGCATTGAGGACGTCATCCCCACATTGACCGTACGTACATACCCCAACCAGAAGCCATGGATTACAGGCAACATCCGCACTGAGCTAAAGGCTAGAGCTGCCGCTTTCAAGGAGCGAGAGGCTAATCTGGACGCTACGCCCTCAGATGAAACATCAAACATTCAAAGTATCAATAAAGGAATAGGATTGACGCCTACTATACCAGTTCTGATGTTCGTCGGATGGCAGGGCTTGAAAACTATTACAGAATACAAAGGGAGACACAGCCGCGAGCTGCCCAGTGATGCGAGCCGACCAGACGAGTTAAATGCCTTTTATGCTCGCTTCAAGGCAAGTAACACTGAAGCATGCATGAGACTAACAGCGAATCCAGACGACTGTGTGATCACGCCCTCCGTAGCCGATGTGAGCAAGTCCTTTAAACAGGTTAACATTCACAAGGTCGCGGGGTCAGACGGATTACCAGGACGTGTACTCAGAGCATGCACGGACCAAATGGCAAGTGTCTTCACTGACATTTTCAACCAGTCCCTGTCTGAATCTGTAGTACCAACATGTTTCAAGCAGAACACTATTGTCCCTGTGCCCAAGAACACTAAGGTAACCTGCCTAAATGACTAACGATCCATAGCACTCACGTCTGTAGCCATGAAATGCTTTGGCTGGTCATGGATCATAACACCATCATCCCGGAATCCCTAGACCCACTTTAATTCGCACACCACCCTAACAGATCAAGCATTCCCTTTCCCAAAGGAACACCTACACCATTCCCTTTCCCAAAAGGAACACCTACACCATTCCCTTTCCCAAAGGAACACCTACACCATTCCCTTTCCCGAAGGAACACCTACACCATTCCCTTTCCCAAAAGGAACACCTACACCATTCCCACATGGACAAAAGGAACACCTACACCATTCCCTTTCCCAAAGGAACACCTACACCATTCCCTTTCCCAAAGGAACACCTACACCATTCCTTTCCCAAAGGAACACCTACACCATTCCCTTTCCCAAAGGAACACCTACACCATTCCCTTTCCCAAAGGAACACCTACACCATTCCCTTTCCCAAAGGAACACCTACACCATTCCCTTTCCCAAAGGAACACCTACACCATTCCTTTCCCAAAGGAACACCTACACCATTCCCTTTCCCAAAGGAACACCTACACCATTCCCTTTCCCAAAGGAACACCTACACCATTCCCTTTCCCAAAGGGACACCTACACCATTCCCACATGGACAAAAGGAACACCTACACCATTCCCTTTCCCAAAAGGAACACCTACACCATTCCCTTTCCCAAAAGGAACACCTACACCACTCCCACATGGACAAAAGGAACACCTATGTGAGAATGCTGTTCATTGACTACAGCTCAGCAATCAATACCATAGTGCCTACAAAGCTCATCACTAAGCTAAGGACCCTGTGACTAAACACCTCCCTCTGCAATTGGATCCTGGTCTTCCTGACGGGCCGCCCCCCAGTTGGTAAGTGTAGGCAATAACACATCTGCCACGCTGATCCTCAACACCGGGACACCTCAGGGGTGCGTGCTAAATCCCATTCTGTACTCCCTGTTCACCCACGAGTGCGTGGCCACACACAACTCCAACACCATCATTAAATTTACTGACGACACAACAGTGGTAGACCTGATCACCAAAAACGATGCGACAGCGTCCTGGTAGTGTGAAGCCAGGAAAAGAACCTCTCCCTCAACGTGAGCTAGACAAAGTGTTACGGATACAGTTATCCTGTGAGTGTGTGTATCCTGTGTGTGTGTTTCTTTTCTCTCCTTCTCCCCTCTCAGGTGAAAATCATCACTCCCCAATCAGTCAACAATCAATCATCAATCAGAAGACACACCTCCTCCTATTTCCTAACCTATCACAGTTCCTTCCCCATGGTTTAAAAACCCCATCATTTGTTTGTTCTAGAGCAAAATCTCTCTGTAAATGTCATGTCTGTAGGTCTCTGTGTTTCACTCTCGCTTTGTGTCTTAACCTCTCTTTTGTTTAAGCACCTCATAGCACTTTGTCATTACCTGTGAGTATTGTTTTTGGTTATGGTGTTTGTGTTTGTTTGCTGGTGGGAAAAGGGGGAAACCAAGACAAGTCGCCCATGGGCATACACTACCCGTAGGTGAACTTTGTTAAATACACTAGTTAGAACTGGGCGGACCACCCACTGTATTTTTGGTTAGTAAGGGAATTCACCCCTGTATTGGACAAAAATGAATGGCAAATTATTGGCATAGTACAAACCATGTACACATTGGTCAATACCACCCAAATCGGCGTTGATTCATGCAAAGTGTACTTCAAATGCCATATGGCTATTGCCAGTTGTAACACTTCAAAAATCCAACAGGTGGCGTGTGCGCTCCACCGTGGTTTTTCATATTGATATTGGACTCCAAGTCAACATCCAAAAGCCAAATTTTGAAAAAATAGATTTTTTGTCAAAAACTTATCACCCCTTAAAAAAGTGCTTTCTGGACCGTTTTTCAAAATTCTTTCGCTTTTTTTGTCAATTACACATGTGTAAGAACTGTATGAATATACTTTTGTCCAATTTTATTATCATTATTTTTTATTTTTTTTACTTGCGCATTATTGCATGTGTTTTGTCCATCTGCAATATGATTTCATAGGAAGTCAGAAGTCAAAAGTCAATAATTGCAAAATTTCATAAACTTCACACACCCCTAAAAAAGTGCTTTCTGGACCGTTTTTCGAATTTTTTTCGAATTTTGTGTCAATTACACACGTATAAGAACTGTATCAACATACTTTAGTCATATTTTATTATCATAATGTTTTTTTTTTTTTTTACTTGTGCATAAGGCATATGTTTTGTGGGGGCCAAATGTCATAAGAAATTTGACATGCTCAAAAATCCTTCAGAAATGCAAAATTGACTGGCCTGATGAACTCGGGATGGCCGGGCAGTGATTCTGGTACCTCTCCATCGCTCGTTTGGGTTGATTTCAGAATGTCACTTTTGGTGATGGTACCTCACTGTTAAAACATATTGCAAATGTTTTCTCACTTTTGCAAAGTCACTGAAAATTCGTGCAGGAATGCCAAATTGACTGGCCCGATGAACTCGGGATGGCTTGGCAGTGATTCTGGTACCTCTCCATCGCTCGTTAGGGTTGATTCCAGAATGTCCATTTGGTGATGTTTCTCACTCTTTCAAAGTCACTGTGCATTTGCCATATGGTTAACTGGGCATTCACCATCACCAATTTCTCATGCTATAAAAATCATGCAGGAATGCCAAATTGACTGGCCCGATGAACTCGGGATGGCTGGGCAGTGATTCTGGTACCTCTCCATCGCTCGTTTGGGTTGATTTCAGAATGTCACTTTTGGTGATGGTACCTCACTGTTAAAACATATTGCAAATGTTTTCTCACTTTTGCAAAGTCACTGAAAATTCGTGCAGGAATGCCAAATTGACTGGCCCGATGAACTCGGGATGGCTTGGCAGTGATTCTGGTACCTCTCCATCGCTCGTTTGGGTTGATTTCAGAATGTCACTTTTGGTGATGGTACCTCACTGTTAAAACATATTGCAAATGTTGTCTCACTTTTGCAAAGTCACTGTGCATTTGCCATATGGTTAACTGGGCAGTCACCATCACCAATTTGTCATGCCATAAAAATCATGCAGGAATGCCAAATTGACTGGCCCGATGAACTCAGGATGGCTGGGCAGTGATACTGGTACCTCTCCATTGCTCGTTAGGGTTGATTTCAGAATGTCGCTTATGGTGATGGTACCTCACCGCTTAAACATATTGCAAATGGACAAGAGTCACCTGCAAGTCACCGTCCATCAGTCAATTTGATATCATTCTGACACCAAACTGATACAAACTGACACCAAACCCACTTTTCCCAACTCGTTTAGGAGCCAAGTAACACATACTTCAGAGCTGGCCCAAAATTCACAACGCCTTCGGTACAAACCATAAAAAAAACATAAAACACATAGTTACTTACTAGCTGCGGGGCCAGTTCGGACATTATGTGTAGTCATATGTGAGGCGACCCCGAATCCCGAGTTTCGGCTCGATAGGTCATTTGGTGTCCGAGTAAAAGCCTAATTGGTGCTGAAAATCCACTTTTTTCCATGCCTTGCTACGGGGTCCTTGAATGAGCTATCGGACAGAAACGTTGGGGTCCGTGTCTATGGGCCGAGCCGGTTTCAATGCACCTAGTCTTGTGTCTCTGAGACTTTTCTAAATGTCGCCATTTTCGTAATGGTCAAAATGAATTGAAGTCATTGCAAATGTTCGAGGCTGTTTCTCGGTCCGAGAACCTTCTAGAGCCACCTAACTCACCACGCACTATCGACCTGAGGTCTAGAACAGGTTTCTAAAGTTTCGGAACTCTAGGTCTGACGGTTCTTTTTTAGCTCGAACAAAGCTAACTATTGGAGGCACTGTCAGTCTCTACACACCCCAATACGTCCCTCCATCCAAGTTGTGAATCTGTGTGATTTAGTTTTCCTTTGAATTTTTATGGGAAAAATGACTGATTTACAGTTCATGGGGGTTGCCTAATCATATATATGAAGTTTTGGAAAGATCTGATTTTTTTAACCCCTCCAAACAGCCCATGAGACACCAATTAGGGCACTTCCGGTTGGCACAGGAAGCTGTAACTCAACATACATCCTCATTGGGGTATTCTATTAAAGAATCCTGAGTTTTAAGTCTTTACGTTAAGAATTGACTGATTTACACAGGGTTCAATGCACTATGTCCATCAAATTGCAGGCAGTGTATGGATATACACTTTTAGGGCGATTTGAACCACTTCCGGTTGGTCCAGGAAGCTTAGAATCGACACAGGTAGACCTTATAGTGGCTTGATGGACTGGTACCAAAGAAAGGTTCATACAGCATTCATAACCCATATAGACTCCAGGTTGTATTTAGTGGAGCAGCCTATGTATTCCTATGGGGAGAGAAGTCAATGCACACTGTTTTTATGTAAACACCTTCTTTTAACCTTGAAGGGTTAATGTCACATGGTCAAGGTTAGGCTTGCACAGATCAGGAGGACCTTAGGAACAGTCCTGTGTTTGAATTGTCCTTCTAAACCTAACGGTTCCGCCGCTGTCACCCAAAATCAAATGACGTACTGGTGCAGGCTTCATATTGGGCCTATTTTGCTCATGGTCGCTGCGCTCAGACCGAGCGAGCTACGGTCAAGCGGGGCGCCTCGTTGGACTCGGCACAGTCTGGACACTATGGTGATGCCATTGTTTATGTTGATTTCAGAATGTCCATTTGGTAATGTTTTCTCACTCTTTCAAAGTCACTGTGCATTTGCCATATGGTTAACTGGGCAGTCACCATCACCAATTTGTCATGCCATAAAAATCGTGCAGGGATGCCAAATTGACTGGCCCGATGACCTCGGGATGGCTGGGCAGTGATACTGGTACCTCTCCATTGCTCGTTAGGGTTGATTTCAGAATGTCGCTTTTGGTGATGGTACCTCACCGCTTAAACATATTGCAAATGGACAAGCGTCACCTGCAAGTCACCGTCCATCAGTCAATTTGATATCATTCTGACACCAAACTGATGCAAACTGACACCAAACCCACTTTTCCCAACTCGTTTAGGAGCCAAGTATCACATACTGCAGAGCTGGCCCAAAATTCACAACGCCTTCGGTACAAACCATAAAAAAAAACATAAAACACATAGTTACTTTCTAGCTGTGGGGCCAGTTCGGACATTATGTGTAGTCCTATGTGAGGCGACCCCGAATCCCGAGTTTCGGCTCGATAGGTCATTTGGTGTCCGAGTAAAAGCCTAATTGTTGCTGAAAATCCACTTTTTTCCATGCCTTGCTACGGGGTCCTTGAATGAGCTATCGGACAGAAATGTTGGGGTCCGTGTCTATGGGCCGAGCCGGTTTCAATGCACCTAGTCTTGTGTCTCTGAGACTTTTCTAAATGTCGCCATTTTCGTAATGGTCAAAATGAATTGAAGTCATTGCAAATGTTTGACGCTGTTTCTCGGTCCGAGAACATTCTAGAGCGCCGTAACTCACCACGCACTATCGACCTGAGGTCTAGAACAGGTTTCTAAAGTTTCGGAACTCTAGGTCTGACGGTTCTTTTTTAGCTCGAACAAAGCTAACTATTGGAGGCACTGTCAGTCTCTACACACCCCAATACGTCCCTCCATCCAAGTTGTGATTCTGTGTGATTTAGTTTTCCTTTGAATTTTTATGGGAAAAATGACTGATTTACAGTTCATGGGGGTTGCCTAATCATATATATGAAGTTTTGGAAAGATCTGATTTTTTTAACCCCTCCAAACAGCCCATGAGACACCAATTATGGCACTTCCGGTTGGCACAGGAAGCTGTAACACAACATACATCCTCATTGGGGTATTCTATTAAAGAATCCTGAGTTTTAAGTATTTACGTTAAGAATTGACTGATTTACACAGGGTTCAATGCACTATGTCCATCAAATTGCAGGCAGTGTATGGATATAAACTTTTAGGGTGATTTTAAGCACTTCCGGTTGGTCCAGGAAGCCTATAATCGACACAGGTAGACCTTATAGTGGCCTGATGGACTGGTACCGAAGACAGGTTCATACAGCATTCATAACCCATATAGACTACAGGTTGTATTTAGGGGAGCAGGCAATGTATTCCTATGGGGAGAGAAGTCAATGCACACTGTTTTTATGTAAACACCTTCTTTTAACTGTGAAGGGTTAATGTCACACGGTCAAGGTTAGGCTTGCACAGATCGGGAGGACCTTAGGAACAGTCCTGTGTTTGAATTGTCCTTCTAAACCTAACGGTTCCGCCGCTGTCACCCAAAATCAAATGACATTGTGGTGCAGGCTTCATTGTGGGCCTATTTTTCTCATGGTCGCTGCGCTCAGACCGAGCGAGCTACGGTCAAGCGGGGCACCTCGTTGGACTCGGCACGGCCTTGGGATTATGTTTATGCCATTGCCTGCTCTCTGTGTCTTTAAACACCACGCTTTGTCACTCCATCCTTGCTGTGTGTGTGTGTGAGAGCTTTTCTTTGACATCTGTTGGGAGAAATGAGTGATTTTACAGTTCTGGAGGGTTGCTTAATCACATATGAAGTTTTGAAAAGATCTGACCTTTTTAACCCTTGGATACAGCCACTATGACACCATTAAAGGCACTTCCTGTTGGCACAGGAAGCTATAAATGAACTCATATCCTCATTGGGGTATGCCTTTACAGAATCCTGAGTTTTAAGTCTTTACGTTAAGAACTGAGTTATTTACGGAGGGTTTAGTGAGTGTGTGTTATTTCAGAAAATCATAGAAAATCACAGAAATGTCGCAGAGCTCCGCAGCACACTTTAAAAATATTCGTATGAACACCCTGCAACTGGATCTGTAACCGTTGAAAAAAAAACCACCTATATCTGAACATCACAAACTGGTCATCGTACGATTTCTCTTAAATGACGACAGATAAATGGCTGATTTTTTTTTATTGACACCGGAGGCTCCTTGACTTTGACGTGAAGTGAAAAAATCATTTCTCTATTTCCATAACTCAAAAACCGTTGAGGCCTAGACGCCATCTTGTTCGGGGCCATCTGCCCATTATGCCAAACCTATGCTCACCAAGTTTCGGCTTTGAAATATTTTCAGTTTTCGAGATATGGCCCGTCGTGATTCGGGATGTTTTGTCCAATAGCAATATGATTGCTTATGCCCTCTTGTGGGATCTTCCGGCATAGCGGAAAAATTGACCAAAATTTGATTATTTTATAAAACGAAAACCGAATGTCCGACAAAGTTCATTTGATGACTTCCCGGTAGGTCTGGCCCTGCCGCTCGGCCCGACGCCGTCCCCGAATTTTAAAAATGTTTTCGGACGTCTAGTAAGGGACCGTACATTTCCAATATGGACTTTCTCACTAACCATACGGTGATTGTCAAAAAGTTCCCTTAAGGTATGTTAGTTAGCTGTTGTTAAAGTAGGCTAGTCTAGCTTAGGGGTGTTTTTGAATACTTATTGTTTCTTTCCTTGGGTCCAGCTCAGCCCCTTTTCCTGCTCCCCCCATTACCGTGTGTTTATAAATAAACCTAGAGTTTGACGGTAGATTTCTGTTGTCGTGGTTATTTCGTTCACATTTTTACTTTGTCACAATAATAATTTGCATGAGTTATGTTATGGGTCTCATTACCATCCCCCCTAGACTGTCGGGCCAAAAGGGATTCGTAACACAAAGGATCTTATCATGGACTATAGGAAGGGCCCAACATGCCCCGATTCACATGTAGTGGAGCAGGTCAAGAGTTTCCACATCACCGACAAACTATCATGGTCCAAACACACTAAGAGAGTCGTGAAGAGGGTACGAAAACGCCTTTACCCCCTCAGGAGACTGAAAAGATTTGGTACATGTCCCCAGATCCTCACTATACTATAGCTGCACCATCGAGAGCATCCTGACCGGTTGCATCACCACCTGGTATGGCAACTGCTCGGCATCCGACCATGAGGTGCTACAGAGTGTATCACTGAGGCCAAGCTTCCTGACATCCAGGACCTATGTACTCGGCCGTGTCAGAGGATACCCACCTAGGCTTTTACACTACTGCTACTCACTGTTTATTATCTATGCATAATAATGAATGCCTGTCATCCTCCCCTACTCTTCTCTCAGCCTGTTGTCCTCCTCTCCCTTCGGCCTGCCTGTCGTCCTCCCCTCCTCTCCTCTCAGCCAGCCTGTCATCCTCCCCTCTTCTCCCTTTGGCCTGCCTGTCATCCCCCTCCTCTCCTCTCAGCCAGCCTGTAGTCCTCCCCGTGCCTGTCATCCCCCCTCCTCTCTGTCTCAGCCAGCCTGTAGTCCTCCCCCCTCCTTCCTGTGCCTGTCACCCCCCTCCTCTCCTTTCCTCTCAGCCAGACTGTAGTCCTCCTTCCCGTGCCTGTCATCCCCCTCCTCTCCTCACAGCCAGCCTGTAGCCCCCCCTCCTCTCCTCTCAACCAGCCTGTAGTCCCCCCTCCTCTCCTCTCAGCCAGCCTGTGTCCTCCCCTCCTCTCCTGTCAGCCAGCCTGTAGTCCCCCCTCCTCTCCTCTCAGCCAGCCTGTAGTCCCCCCCTCTCCTCTCAGCCAGCTGGTAGTCCCCCTCCTCTCCTCTCAGCCAGCCTGTAGTCCCCATCCCCCCTCTCCTCTCAGCCAGCTGGTAGTCCCCCTCCTCTCCTGTCAGCCAGCCTGTAGTCCCCCCTCCTCTCCTCTCAGCCAGCCTGTGTCCTCCCCTCCTCTCCTGTCAGCCAGCCTGTAGCCCCCCCTCCTCTCCTCTCAGCCAGCCTGTAGTCCCCCCTCTCCTCTCAGCCAGCCTGTAGTCCCCCCTCCTCTCCTCTCAGCCAGCCTGTAGTCCTCCCCTCCTCTCCTGTCAGCCAGCCTGTGTCCTCCCCTCCTCTCCTGTCAGCCAGCC